>NW_018128036.1:61966-65221 GCF_001952655.1 Monopterus albus
GTTTTCATTATTGCCTTTCCAATTGCAGCCACATGTCTGACACAGGTAGGATGTCCTATCTCCACATTGTCAAGTCTGGAGCTGTAATACATCAGACCCGTCCTGTCCGTGCTCCCACCTTCCCCCTTTTGAAAAAGAGTGGCGCATAACCGGTCTTTAGAAAAAAAACAATGAAATGCATCCTGCTGCCCTGCTGTTTGTTCTGGGCACCCCTGTTGGGGCATTTGGTTGGCTCCTGGGGCCTGATGTTGTCCAGGTGGTGGAGGAGGGTAGACATTATAGTCATACTGGGGAACTCCTCCTGTTGTTTGTGAATATTGTGGGGCCGCAATGTTCTGCCCAGTGTCTTAGTCTACCACACTGATAACAGCGATTGTGTCTGCATGGGCCATATCTTTTCTTAGAACGGCCATGCTTTCTCTGGCTGTAAACAGGTCTGTGCTGATAACCTGCATGCAGAGGGGGGTAGTTTTTTGAATGGGGTGGGCCATAGGACGTGGGTGATGGGTGGTGCTGCACACATGGTGGGACCTGTGGTTGCTGAGGTGGCACAGGGGGCGTTTGCTGGGACATCTGGTTAGCGGAGGCCTTGGTCTGGTTCGCTTTGTCTCTCATTTCCTGCAATTGGGCCTTGCCACTTGTGTCTGGAGACTAACCAGGTCTTTCTGTTCTTGCTCTTGTTGTTCTAAGTTGTTATCCATGTGATGAATAATATGAGCTGACCACAGAGAAATCAGACAGCCCCACAACTGATTTTAATGCATCTTGAACAGAAGAAGGCAGGGAAGATTCAACTGCTCCTCTAAACAACACTTCAATGGTGTCTGTGTTGGCAGGATCATCTCCTGTTCTATCCTGCCAGAGACCTCTGACTCACACCAAATATGCTGAACGTCTCTCACCTTCTTTGGGTGGAATGCAACATAGCTCTGTAGACTTCATGCGAATGGGGTACTTCTGACGGACCGCTGGCCACAACAGATGAACAACATGGTGTAAGGGAAGGTCATCAGCATCTACATTAGTGCCACAAAGCTGTTCAATTTCTCTCAGCGTCCCCAGGGAGGTGCAGGATGTAAACACCCATCTGAAATCCCCCAGTGCGGGTATGATTCCAGCGCAAGCTTCCAAGAAGGCTTTAATCCACTGAGATCCCCCAGAGGTAATATCAGGCATTTGTGATTTAATCATGGCAGCGTCTTGTAAGGAAAATGGGGTGTTAGATAAAGTAGCCTGAGAAGGTGAGGCCTCAGAAAGAGGGCAGGATGAGGCCTGTGAGGGTGTGTCTTGACTGGCTCCTGGTGTTTGTAGTCCTTTAGCAGCTGCTGTGCTAGAAACTACACTAGCTGCTACCTCATTTAAATATTCAGCTGTCTCATTCTGTGAGGCATTGTTACCAGGGAAGGGGGCAGTTTGCAAGAGGCCATTTTTAACTACCACCAAGGAGCCCATGTCTGGAGAAGTCTCTCTGGTCTGGGTTGGTGTAGTTAACAGTGAACGTGCCTCAGTGGGGGTGGGCACGTTTTCTTTGTTCTCAAGTGGTTGTGTCTTTGGAGATTCAGTAATTGTTACAGGCATTTGTGGGGTCAATGATGCAGAGGACTTATGTTTGAGAACAATTTGAACCTCAGTAAGAAAACATTGGCAGTTTGCTAGAAAAGCCTCTGCCTTTCGAGCCCTCTTAATAGCTTTTCCCTTGTGCAATCTTCCTGCTTCGCACACTTTTCTTTTACGCTGTTCAACGCTCATTGCAGCTTGCTTCAAAAACAGCGTTAAATCACTCACTTCAGGCGCAGCGCCTTTACTGTCTCCAAACATCCCCCTGTCTTGCATATCTTCCACCCAACTATTAAATCTTTCTAATTCTTTCCCTTCGTCTTCCTTAAGAACCTTCCTTAGCCATCTCATTGCCGCTACATACAGTACCGACCCCAGGGTGTCGGATTTGCTCTCTTTCCACCGTTCACATATATTTAGTGCCATAGCAGAAAATTAGACAAATGCGTATCAACAAGTTTCGGTGAATGGCGCAGCGCCCACGTGACCGATCCAGCCAAGAATCTTCTACACAGAGATTCTGTGCGCTTGGCTGTTGAGGGTATCCCAGTCAAATCACTTGTTTTAGACACCAAAGCTTGCAACACCGTACTTTATAATCCCAAACTGCTATTCCAATGCCCCCCAAGACAGAACTACTTGAAAGCTATATGAGTACGGGAATTCTCAAACAGGAAGCTGCTTGATACGTTGTTTCTCAAGACAGTCGAAAATCTCTTTCAAGTAGGAAGCCACCCCACAACAATTATGGAACACAACATATGTGTCCTCATTGATAATTTAAATTTAACCAAACCACTTTTAAAGTGACTTCGCTAACTCTAGCGGCAGTAGGGCGCATTCCCGGCAACGGGGCTCGTTCCCAGCTTCAGGCTTTATTTTATAAAACCTGGAATTAAATAGTATCAAATGTCCTGTTAAATTTGGAAGACAACCCCCAGTGGTTATCCATTCATGTGATGGATTTTACGTCTTTTATGAAGCCAAACGATCTTAGACTAGTACACTCATGAACTCTCCCTCACGTGAGGCTATGTAATTTTAGACTTAAATGTGATCAGACTTCAGACAAAGAGAACACACTTTACTTCTCTTTTAAAACAATTTACCAATCGGGGAAGATCCTCAATCAGACAATTCAGCGTTTTAGAGTGCCCAATGTGCAGAATTTCTTTATATTATAGAAAAGACATTTTGCTTACCTGTTTTTATGAATGCCAGCTGGCAAATTGTCTGAAGAAGTACTTCCGTAGATCGCGCATCCTCAGTTCTCCGCCGATCTCACACGTCCCCTGTCGGACATTAGCTCGAAGTCGTTCCATCCGGGTCCACGGCACCATTTGTTAGAAATTAACCCAATTCTTTTGTTGGAAGCACGAGAAGTGAAGACAGGAGAGGACGGTTTAAAATCAACAGTAAGTTTACTGAAAGTTTGATCACTGGTAAGCCTTACAGCGCTGGGATCAGAGAGATAGAGCTCCTGCAGGAGTTCAATCCATTGACCCCGAATTAAGGTCTTACAATAAATTTTATTTTCTTGGGCTGCTCCGCCCTAAACAAAAGTACAACAATTCATGCATTGTAATCCTATTGGTCATTTGGTGTGAGCAGGAGCTCGCACCTCCTTGCTGGAATGTGATCTACACCAGGTGTCTGTGTGTGTGTGTGTGTGTGTGTGTGTGTGTGTGTGTGTGTGTG
>NW_018128036.1:65242-73431 GCF_001952655.1 Monopterus albus
GTGCAAAACAAGCCAACTTGTCTTTGTTAAAATGTGAATTGGCTGTCTGGTCACAAAGAGATCCAGACATCTAGTCTCTACACAGAAGTTACAGCATTCAAAGTAAGCAGATTCTGCTTCATTATAGCTGTAAAATATATAAGCAAGGGAAACAAATGCATTAAAATAACCAAAGCTCAGTAGTTCTGGACAATCATCAATACAGCTGTAATATGCATAAACAAGTAAGATAAAGTTATGAAAGGTAACTAAAGGGAACTAAAGGTATGACTCAAATCTTACAATTCAAACCTCATAACACTCTGTTGACACTTGAGAAAGCATATTTACTTGCTTTTTATTAGATTTTGAAAGGGCATTGTGTTTCGAGGGCAGTTGTCCTTTGTTGGCACACAGCTATCTACAGTAGCAATACACACCTATACTGATACAGGAAAATACATTCCTTTCTTGTATACTAGCTGGCGTTTTACTGTCAACATTAGCACATGCTATATTGATTTATCTGTTGAATATATCAAAGATTTATCTGTCTATAAAGTAAGCAGATGAAGCTTGCTACAGTGTGTGTCATTTGGGTTTGTGATGGCAGCCGGGAAGGGACATGATGGGATATAAGTTAAAACTGCCATAAATCAGTGGGGCTGCCGCTCTCTTTTAAGTCTTATCAGTCTCTCTCTCTCTCTCTCTCGCTCCCTTTTTGTCAGACCAGCTACAGTAGGTGAACTTTCTGGAGACAAGCTTAGCTCTTCACCATGGAGGTCAAATTTGTCACTGGTGAATGGTTGCAGTAACAGAGCATCAGTAAATGAACATTTTTTTCCTTTCTTTTTTAACCACAGTTTTATTAGAATATAAAGCAGCTTATGTACAGAGCGACACGTACAGTATTAACCAACTGTGTCCAGGTACACAATTAGAGCAATCACTTATAAAAAGTGACTTTTTTTGTTTGTTTTGCTTTCAGCCCATTCTGTTGCTGCTTTTCATGACTGAAATTGTGTTAAATGTGCCACAAATTTGTGCCACCCAAAGCAGGTCATGTATTATGGATGATGCACAGAGAGAAAAAGCTTTGGTGGTTCAGACTCAGACATACAATAGACAGCTTATATTCACCTAAACTAGGCAAGATGACAAGCCACAGGAAGAGAGTGGAGGATGGATGAAGGTGGAGGGGAGGAAGTGATACTTCATTTGTCACATCTTCCTCTCTCCTCGGCATCCTTTCCTGGTTCCAGTTCTGCCTCTACTCGTTCACCCTTAATCTTTATCCATCCGCTTTTGCTCTCACCCCTTCCTCCCTTGAATTCGCTACATTGTCCTCAGTTGTCCACCTCCTGCCTCTGTTCTTATTGTTGCACTTCCTATTCCTCTTTTTTCTATCCATCTGTCTTTCTTTTTTCCATATTTCCCACTTTTTTCCATCCATTGCTAACCCCACCCCACCCCCAGACCAATTTTCCTCGCTCGATGGCAGGGTATTTGACAGGCCTGCTGTGGGAAGATAGCGCAATTGAATGCGAGTCCCAAGGGAGGGAGGAGGAGGAGGGTAAGAAAGGGTGAAGTGGTATTAGCTTGTGAAAAGGGGTTGGCATCAGGAGGCAATGAGGACTGGAAGAGAGGGTCTGGGTGGGATCTGGGCTGCAGGCATGGGGCTTAGGGTGAGCCAGGAACACTGCTACCCCAGTGAGAGAGAGAGAATTGGAGCAGAAATGGAGACAGAAGCTTCCCAATCATCAGCTATTCAGAAACTTCAACTTGATATGTAGTCTTATTTTCAGATACATTTTGAAGGATGGCCCTATAAAGTTTTAACAGTAAGCAACTGTTGTGTAATTGTGTAAACAACAACAGCACAAATTTGATTTTAAGACAGCCTTTATAAAGTTAGTTTTACCCAGTAACTTGTTTAATATAAAAGGCAATTGACTGTACTTTTTCATAACATTGTCACTGAACCAAACAGTATAAAAAATTAACTTGTAATTATAAAGTTAAACACAATAAAATTTTTCCTTTTCAACACCCTGGACACCTCCTAACAATAAAGTAAGATTATTTATATACTGTAAACCCTCATACCTGAATGTATAAAGCTAACAAAGCTTTTCTCATTAACTTAATGCAAATATGTAAGATTTGTTAATTTCAAGTTAATACAGCTTAGAATTTTATTTTTATTTTATTTTTATTTCAGACCATTTCAAAACTTAGAAACATGAGATGTTCCGACTTGAGGTCTTTGACTTGAGATGATGAGCTGAATGAATGAACTTCTGAGTTCACTCAACTCATTAAAAAGGTTTTAAAGACACAAACCTAGCAGACTTCCCATCGTGCATTTTTTGAGAGATAACAGTTTCCAGAAACTCTTCAAGCAGCTGTTTGTGTTGTGCTTTTATGAAGCTTCTACCCAGGAGGATGCTGACTGGTGAAAAACTGCCTGGTGGCTTCATGTGTGTCACAGTAGATCCCTGGCTCTCTTTACTGTCTTCAGGCCTTGTCAGTGGCATATTTCAGTGCTCTTGTAATCTTAAATGATTGGCCTCTGTGCCTGCCACTCATGTCCCTTGATCCAGTCAACAGTGTGCTACAACGACAAGTTGGGACAAGGACATGTTTCCTCTGACATGAAGTTCTGACCTTAACTTCCCAGAGACAGAGAAAGTCACCGAACCGTTGTACAAGACTTCTAAAAATAAACCAGGAGGGGAGACTGGGGACAAAAATGATTTCTGTTTTTAAAGTCCCTTGCTATTGCTCCTGTATTTTCCCTCTCAGTGTAATATTGTAGGTTTTTTATTTAGCCTTGGCCTGTCTTTGTCCATAAAGGGTTATCGCAAAGTCTCTAACCTCTTCTCTTCCGTACCTCATACTCATTTTTAGTTTTTTTGCCCACATCCACCAGCTCACCTTCAATCACCCTTACTGCATCTGACAGGTGCGCAAGAGACAGTACAAGCAAGTAAAAGACAAAGACAGTGCCCAGAAAGTTGACAGCTATGGGAAAGGACAGCTGACCCCTCTTATGTGAAGAAAGAGAGTAGAGATGATGGGGGTGGAGAGAGGAGGGGGACATGGAGGGATGAAGAGGAGGGTGTGAGATGGAACTGAGTAATATCAGTGCTATAAAAAGTCCATTCAATTGAACCATTTCAAGCTCCGTCTCCAGTTCAATCTTCTCTGTCTCTGGTTGTGTGTATTTTTGTGTGTCTGGTTATGACACCACCGTGCAGGCTCATGGATGCTGAGAAGTGAGATTTTATTGGTTTGCCGTGTTCTGTCTTACTGCTGTAATATTGTACATCCCTGCCTTATTTTGTAGTATTTTTTTAAATCTTTTAATTTTTCCATGTGTAAACTTAATTTTTTTTACATGTGTACATGAACAAAAATAACATGAACATGTGGTTGTTACAAGTGACCACAGGTAAAACCAATAGCAGATACCTGTAGATGTAGTTACATGGAGCTGGATTGGATATAGTAGCTGTGGCTCAGGAGATAGAGTGGGTTGTCTCCTAACTGGAGGGTTGGTGGTTTGAATCCTGGCTTCTCCAGTTCACGTGTTGAATTGTCTTGGGCAAGACACTGAACCCTAAATTGCTCCTTAACCAGTAGACAGACACACTGGCCTCAAGCAGTCAAAACAAACAGATACTGTGCTCCGGGGAATCCATCATTGATGAGCTGATCATTCACCGCTGTAGAGGCTTTCACTGGCTGGCTGCTTGTAGGTTAGCCCTGGTCAGGTAAAACAGTGAGTCCCTGTTCAGAAACATTCCCGGGCATGCAGTAACTTCAGGCCCTGTATTTTTTTCCACATCCTGTGGTCACAGCAGCAGGAGGGAAACTGTATCCACAAAACTGCGCGAAGTCAAAAAATCCCACTTGGCACTAGTGGATGTCAGGCAAGCTCACATGAATGTGCAACTGCCAGGAGATTATGCCCATTCAAGGAAATCCTTAAGCTATTACTTAAAATTTTGTTAGAAATAAAGTCTCACGAGTGAGAGTTTGTGAGTCTTGTATGAACTGAGTTGCTTCTGCATAGAAGTACTAGAACATATGTAGCCCTCATTTTTTCGAGTTTTACTGTAGGTCATGTTTAAGAAAACAAGGAAAAGCATGCCATGGGCTCTTTAAAATTTTGGAACCAGTATCAAGAAGATCAAGAAGCTCCTGAAAAATACAGTGTGTCTGGTTAATTTCAATTTCAATATGACAGATATTAATGAACATTTAAAGAAGGTCAATCTAATTTTCTGATCAGAATTGTATCAGCAAATACTTAATAATAAAGGGTTTTGATATTGTGGCCAAAAAAACTGGGACATCTTTATAATATTTATGAATTTCCAAAGCAGACAGAGCACTGTTAATTCTACTACACAAACTGCACCTACCAGTAGGCCAAGAGATGCATATCATTTGTACTTTTGATAATAAGGTGACCTCTGGTGGCCATCTCTATTGGCAGTTATGACAAAAGAAACAGTCACTGTTGGTGATATTATATAAAGATCAACAAAGATTGTGTAGCATGGGCAACAAAATGAGTGTTCTTACTAAGCCAAATGTTTAACCAAAACCATGATCATTTCTTAAGCCTTTTTTCTGCCTGGTTGACTCTGGGTTTATTATTATAACTATTACAATGATGCTGACGCAGGATAGTGGCCTACAAGAGCTCAACAGGAGGTGCAATAGGGCTAAACAACTCATTAGAAAAATGACATTCAAAGTAGCTGGTGTAAGCAGGGCCATTTTTATAACCATGCTCTGGCTGAGAAACAATAAATATCTGCCCAGACTTACTGAATTAGTAGCTACATTGTTGGAAATTGTAATCTGGGCTAAAAATAAAATATATACAGGATGGACGTTAACAAGTCAAATATCAGTATCTGGATGAATCTTGTCTTCAGCAGGTAACTCTTGTGTCTGTAATATCAGATACTGAACACACCAACAGGACCCTTTCAAAAACTATTTCTACTGTCGTAGATTACCATGGCACAGTAATAATGCAGAGATGTTCATTTTGATGGATGACTAATTGTAAATAACATTTAGCTACTGCAAGCTGCTTTTCATTTTGTGTCAAAAAAATGTAATAATAAAACAAAATAAAATAAATAGCAGGGAAGGAAATCAAATAGCAGTGTATGAAGAACACAGGTTTAGTTAACAGACTTAAACATGGTCTTGTTCCTTACCTTTATCTATTGGAACTGCCCAGTGAAAAACACAGTCATTTCAGCAAGGGCCCCCAAAAGATGTTTTTATTTCCAAGTGCCTCTAGTAGTAGTAATTATAGCAGGATTAAAGGAAGTTGTCAGGTGACATTGTAATCAATAGTGTTAAAATTATGGTTAAATCAGGGCCAGTTTTTGTTTCTATGCAAATTTTACCCCCCAACATGCTTTAACACAGATTTGTTTTTCAGCTGTCATTTGCAATAGCTATATAAGGCACAGACAACTGATGCCATCCTGTCACAAACACCAAATTATGTTGTTTAATTTGATGGTGTTGTATATATAAATTCTCAAAGCAGGAAAGTTACACTTAGGTAAACAGGTCAAATGGAAATGCTGCTAGCAGACGTTACAAAAACAATTTACTGATGCAAATACAACATAATGCCAACGAATATTAAACCAAAATTCCAACTGTGTCAGCATAGAGTCTTGCCTCTATCCCTTGGTGACAGCAGCCAAAGGAAGCTGAAGCTGCTCTGTCGGCCCTTAACATTCATATGTAGTTTGATTATTTCATCCACTTCCTTTACACTCCTGCAGCATTCAGCATTCATTTCCATGGATCCCGCTGCCATTAGTTTGGTTGAAGGTTTGCGGTGTCACTCCACTGAATTGCTGCTGTGTGTAGGAATTGCAGAGCCTTGTTGTCCAATCAGGACACATTAGCTTGTGGCCCCTCAATCTGCCAGAGCTGCACCTAAGAGAGCCCAGGGGAAATGTCCCATACTGTATCTAAATGCTAATCAGCAATCACGCCATTAATGAACACAGAAAAATATCACCCTGCTTCGTATGCTCTCAGCAAAGTGTCAGGACAAGAGTGGAACAGTTATAGACTGACAAGCTGTAAAAATTTTACTCACTCTCTTTAAATGTGATCATATTCTTGTCCTCTTTTATTTGTTTATAAAAAACTTTAATCACTGGTTAATAATTATGTTAATTTATTATTACACTGATTTAAAAAATAAATTAAAGATTTAGTCAGTAAAATGTGACAGCAAATGATGCTCATTCCCATTTTGTAGATGTCAAGGTTTTCAGATGTCTTATTTGGTCTGACCAACAGTCTAAAACCAATTCATTGTCAGTTTACAAAAATCTAACTGAGAAAAATAGAAAATCCCCAAAAGAGAGGGATTGGAACAGGGTTGTCAAATTTAGGAACTTTTGATTGATAAATTGATTAAGTAATTTGGAACATAGTCACAAATGACTTTTTATTAGTTAACTAATAAATAGCTTTACATTTAAGAGCCAAGTGACAGTTTGTAGGAATTACTGTATGCACATGCACATGAAGCACAGACAAAGTGAAGGATGCAGAGGAAGATGAGGTGTGGCGGGAGGTATCACTCTCCCCATATGGCACATGGTGGGATACTTCCTGTCCTGGATGGCATGTAAGGGACTTGCTCTTGTCATAGAATGTGCTGTTTTAGATTTTCAGATATTTTAAGTATGTTTGTTTATTGTATAGCAGTCTGTGTAGCTGTGTGTGTGTGCGCCTTGGTACTACTTAAATTATGGACACCTGTTAACACACTCACATTGTGGGGACCAGCCTCCTGTCCCCACAATGAAATCATAGAATTTTAGGGTGGCAACATAGTTTAAGGTTAGGGCGAGGTTAGGGTTAGGCAAGTAGTGGTTATGGTTAAGGTTAGTCTGATCTGGATCCAAGTAATATTCTGGATCTGCTGATCCATAATATTCACATTTATAGGGCTCATGAAAGGGCTACCATGAAAGAACAAATAATGCTACAGACTTGTAACCAAGATCAAATTCTTGCTGAAGTGCTGCTGATTCAGTAGAGTGGCACTGATCTGACACTTCTTCTAAAGCTAGAGTTAGATCCTTAAGAAGACTGACACTGAAATATATTTTTTCTTGAATAACCTTCAAAATGCCAGCAGTAGGGTTTCATGGTCAAAGAATCACATTATGAGGGTCACACTATCATGGGAATATTGCTTTTAGGTGGAGTGGCATCATGGGAAAAGTGAGCTCCCTTGGCAGAAGTTTGTGCTCTCTACAGTAAGTGCTGTCTACTTTGGAAGTGAAAATAAAGCACAACTGAACCATTTTGCTAATATATTCCTTATTTCACAAAAAAACAGCATGTACACAACTACAGTCGTTAGAGTAAGTTTAAGCAATAAGTGGGTCTGTAAACATAATGGTCCACTCATGTTTTTGTGACATCATATTACCAATACAATTACTTCTTACTACAGTCACAACTATAGTAAGACCTCCAGTAAGTTGTAATAAACTGAACTTAATGCAACAATGTTTTAACACTACTGATGCTGTCACTGCTTGTGTTTTACATGTGAAAGAACAGATTTCTGCCTCAGAGTGTGTGCAGATAACTACTGTGTTTGCATACAGTGCGTGTGTTGGTGTGTGCTCAAAGCACTGTGTAAAAGTGATAATACAGCAACATGTAGGTTGATTGTGCTGTCAGCTCTAGGTTTTTGATTTATCTTAACAGCACCATGGGTGGCAGCTGACTAAGAATGGCTCTTACACACTTACAGTGGCTGAGTGTGTGTGTGTGAGAGAGAAGCAGTGTGATTATATGCATTTGAGATGTGCATGTCTCATCTGAAGGTGTGTGTGCATGTGTGATTGTCAACTTTCTTGTGTTTGTGTGAGTATGGGTGTTCTGCATGACTGAATGTGTGTATTCTCCGGCCCTGACGATAAATGAAATAATCAGATGTTTATGGTGCGTAAAATGGCAATTGTCAGCAGTGTTGACCCTGTGTGTGCATGTGTGAAAGAGCCGCATCTGCCTCTAAGTGTGTGTGTAAGCCACGCTGTCAGATGCAAGGTTGTTATTAACAACTCTACACAGAGAAATGGAGCAGAGGCAAAACAGGGAGAAGAGAGAGAGAGAACGCCATGAAGTGA
>NW_018128036.1:73456-75615 GCF_001952655.1 Monopterus albus
TACGTGTGTTAGCTCCCCCCCCCCCCCTCCTCCACACACACACACACAATTATTTAGGCTATCAGTTGAAGGTTGTAGGCCATGTGTGGCAGGTTGCTTAGCTACACCTTAAAGGTTAAAATTAGACAAGGATTTAGCAAATGCTCTGACTTCCACCGAAACATCTAATAAGTGCAGTCTAACCTTTTCCAGACTATTACATTTAATCATTTCTTACTGAATCAGCTGGAGACGATGTGTGAGTCACAAAACCACATTAGCTTTGACAGGCATTTGAGTAAACAGAGAGCACACTTAAACAGGATGACATCCCATTGCAGTCAAATAAGTGGCACTCAGTGCCGCTCAGTGCAGCTACATCATCTCCATACTTTTTAAAAATTTAAAAACAGTGTTTACAGGAAGATTTGGATGAAAGAGCCATTATGTGGGAGCAGTACAACTTTATGAATAATTGAAAAATCACACACATTTGGAGTTAGCAAAAATGCGTATCAAATTGTAGTTATTCACTAGAAACAGATCTGTCTCATTAATGTGTTTATATGAACTTTTCTATTTTCCAGTGTATGAATTTATATAATTTCTGGTTACTATTTTGATGCTTACTGTAACTCAGAAGAAAATTAATTCAGAAATGAGATATTCTTAAGTATATATTAACTTAGATGTTTATAAAGAAAGGGAGACTTAACTTGGTTAAACACTGTGGTTTTTAAATCTGAGATTGATTATTATGAATCAAGAGATTCATAATAATCAATTATTGGACCTTTGCTTTCTGATTTGAACATGCTCCCCCTTGGCAATATAAAGACATGGTGCTATAAAACAATTCATCCTATTATTCAGTAGGCAGATAATACACATGCATTTCTCAGTCTTCTGATTCTATTGGCAAATTGATAAATTGTGTTGATTGGCAAGAAAAGACAGGCATTTAAGTCAGAGAACCTCAGATCTTTTTTTTTGTGCTCAATAATTTAAATTACTTGAAAAACATAATAAAATCTAAAAAAATCTATAAAATCATATCTTGTTAGATTACTGTAATGCTGTGTTTACATTACCTAAATACACAAAAGGAAGCCTCCTCAGGTGAACACACTAAAGTTAACACACTACTCCATTAAATAAATTACTTCACTGGCTGCCATGCAATAGGGGAATTCACTTCAGTATTAGTTTGGCTCCCTGGATCACAGTTTTCCATCTGGACCTAAAGTAATATCCAGACTGTGGTTCTGTTCTCTGGAACACACTGCCTGATGAGCTCAGATGTGCCATGACTGTGTCTGTATTCAAAAGTGAACTGAAAACTTTTCTTATGCTTAGAATTAGTTAATATTTTGTCTGTACGATGGCTGTGTAGTTTGTCAGTCGAGGCATAGTTTTACTTTCTCGACATGCACTGCACTGCATAGCTTACATATGGCGATTAAAATATTGGTTTTGGAGTCCTGGTTTTACACACACACACACACACACACACACACACACACACACATTACATATATACAGTGTATATATCTTTTCACTGACTAAAATATGATTGAAAGTTTACTTTACAACCATTTGTAGTACAGCTTTAAGTCAGTATTATCAACAGTGATGTCACTTATCAACTCTGGCAGGTTTCAACAAAGTCTGCTTCATTTGGTCCTCTTCCCTGGTAGCCAGCCGTTACCACAATCCATGCGTGTATTCAAGAGGGACTTCTCACTGATAAATCACCATCATTCCCTGTTTTGATGAGGTTCTGAATTATTATCCTCTTCACAGTGATCCATGCAGTGTTATCTTAGATTCACTGCCCTATCTGCTACACCATCAGCAGCTGAAGCACAGCAGATCCATCATGGCAGCACTATTAATTCTTCTAATCTGTCATTTGCTATGGAAATGAAATTCAGGCACCTGTTCAAATAATATTCAAATAAGGTATAATAATGACTCCATTTCCTTTTTAGACATTTGAAGAAAGCATCATTAACAACATCTCAGTGTTTTTGTATCCTCAAGGTTTTATTTTTCTTCTTGCTTTTGCTAAAGCATGTGGAACACCATGTTTAGTGTCGGATTAATTCATTACTGATGACAAGGCTGTTGAGTCATTATTGGTAATTTTGGAAGCTGTAGTTTGTGATGTTGTTGCCATG
>NW_018128036.1:75631-81639 GCF_001952655.1 Monopterus albus
TCCGGATATGGGGGCTGCTGGACAAGAAATTAGAAACACTCCAGAACATAACAGCCACAGAGTGGAACCAAGTACCTGGCTATCTTAGCTAAAAGTGGACAAGATAGATTTCATAAGGGCATGGTTTATTAGACTGCTTAGATTGCTTGCATGGGTGCTTGCAGTCATCTTAGACTGGGTGATGACTAATATTTTTGCCAGTGAAATTATTGCTACATTCAGACTACATGTTTATTTTCCTCCAAGTGACGCAGATCTGACTTTTTTTATGGACATGTGAACAAGCCAAGCCTGATTTTTTCAGATCAGACCTGGGCCACTTACATATAGTATGTGATCCTACAGTAGATCCGATATCTGACTATGCAGCTGCTGTCAGAAATGGGGCAAATAGGATTTTTTTTATAATTCTGTCTCTGCACATGTACATACTGTACAGTATCTTTTATCAGTCATTGTTTTGTTTTGTGTGCTTTTGTATTGTACAGCACTCTGGTGCTCCTGTGAGTTGGAGAGTGCTATATAAATAAAGTTTTATTATTATTATTATTCTGTGTCAGCCCCTCGCAAACCAGTTATAAATAAGCAGCAACACATATGTAGGATGTTTTACTTTTGTTCAACAATTATGGAGAACCTTCTGATCAAGCCAAACTAAAAGGAACATATTGTAACTGAGGAGTTTTCTAGGGAATTTGCACAATTTGATCGTTGCCCAAATGAGGTTATTCTTGTACACGTGACTCCCATTTCAGTTAAATCTGCATTTGTGTGGCAGTTTAAGACAACAATCAGACATGGAGTCAAGTACATATCACTTATAAACATGAATGTGAGGGATCAACACAAAACGATCAGATCTGACAAAAGAAATTGAGCATAAAAAAAAGAAAGAGAAATTGGGCCTCTAATATGAAAGTAGTGATTGAGGTGTAACAGGTATTCTCAAACCTAATATTCAGTGGTCCGAATCTGAGGTCTATTCAAGGTCAAAGGTCTGAAACAATCGGTGATAAGCAAATGACTTTTACTAAACTTGCTAATAACTTAATCATACAGTACATTCAAATTTAGATACCCCCTAAACTCAAAAACATGTTTTTTTATATTCCTATGCCCTAAAATGTCAGACTTCTACTGTACTGACTGGTATATGTGCAGTTTGTCACTAACAGGGTGTTTTCACATTATTCTGCTGGTGGGGCCAGCATTAGTTCATTTCCTAGAAATTCTGATTTCAAACATCTGTGGGCAAATCAAATTTATGCCGTCACAAATTTAAACGCCAATCATAGCTCACTAGACAAATGCAGAGTTAGACAGTGCCTACTGAAACCTGATGCCTAAAACCTCTGACCTGGGATCAGAGATCAGTTTTGAGTGATTGTTAGGATTGGTGGGTCCCCAGGCTAAACTGAGACAAAGGTGGATTCAGAACCAGGACAATTGGCAATTTATTAGTCTTCACAAAAATGTGAAAGAATCAGACTATGGGAACTGTTAAATGCAATAAACACAATGTTTATTCCATTGACACCATTTTTGTTTCCTCTTTATTCCACCCCCCTTCCACCCCTTGTACCGTCTTGAACATAATATGAGAGCAATACAGACTTAACAATCTCCCTATACTCTAAGCACACACACACAAAAAAATTTCTTTACAATTTTCTTTTTATTTCACCTCATAACATTACATGAACAAAACAAACATCACAAAGGCAAGTTATTTAAAAAACGTTCATGTCTTGAATTGAAAAGGTAAAGTGCATTAGCTTTGTGTCCAGACCTTAAAAGTATTCTCTTAATAACACCAAACCCCTTCACTAAGAACTTTCAGTAACATCAGAGCAGATGCTCCCTTTTTTGTAAGGCAGTCAGCAAGTTGAGTTTTTGTGTCTGACCAGAGTACCTTCTTTATCCTTTTACTCTGTATGAGCTCCTTAAATGCTATTCATTTCAACCCGAAGACGCTTTTCAGCTACCTGTTTGGTGTGGACCTGAGAGCATCAAATAGCGAGTGGTTATCTGTAACACAGACCAAAGGAAGAGCATTCATCTCAACATTTCCAGTAGTGAGTTCAGAGAAGAGAGTACCCAGAAAAATGGCATTATCTATGCCATCTGATAAGGCCAGAGTTTCACCTGCAAGTGTACTCCTCACAACCCTTCTAATTTTCTTAGACTGCCAACAGAGAGGAGACAACTTCCCTTCTTCTCCCAAGAGCCCAATTAATGTCCCCCCTTGTGTACCCCCTGGGAGATTTCCAAGGGAGGCATCACTAAAGACCACTAGGCTTAGAGCATCACTGCTTCCTAAATGATGAAACTTTAGAGTCACTTTCTCAGATTTGAGCTTTCTGATGACTTGATTTATCTCATGAATGGATTGAACTGCAGCATCTTTGATATTTGATGACAGGCTACTCACACCAAACATCACATCTGATTTGGTTTGTTTTGCAACCCAGAGTATCTGTCCTATTTTAGACCTTAGTTGCTCCTTTTCAGTCTGACAGAGAGAAGCATCTCTCTGCACTGCCCGTGAAGCTTGCAGGTGAATAGGCTGTAAGTTCAATGTAAGTATGTTGATGAACATGAACTACACCATTAACAGTAGCAAAATCCATACCCACATAGCAGAAATTGTCATGTTCCTCAAGCCCAACAGAAAATGCAGATTTTATCGTTGGGATAACATCTGCAGAGACGTTTTGTGATCCTGCCCAAAGAAAATCATCAACATGACAATGAGTACTCCATGCACATTGCACTGTTCATCCAACTAGTAAAATTCTGCAGGATCTACTTGAGACATTCTCCCACCAGTACTCAGCATGACTTCTTTCACTTTGTTATACCAATAAAGTGATGCATCTGCAAGGCCATACACACATTTCTTAAGTTTCCATAGGACATTTTCTTTTCTCGTTTCTGGTGGAGGCCGAACAAAAATTTCTCTGGATAGCTCCATGCCCTGTAAGAAGGCAGATTTTATGTCTATGGAATGGATTTTCCATTTATTTTGACAGATAACTGTCAACGGCAACCTAAGAGAGTCAGAAGAGCAGGTGGGGGAATCTTTCTGCAGCTCATGCATATTAAGTTCTTCAAAGCCCATGGCAACAAGTCGTGCTTTTGGCATAATGCCATTAGGGGTTTCCTTAAGACTACAAGTGGAGACACACTTTTGACCGACATCATTCACTTCTTCATAGATGCTGTTTTTGTACCAACTCATTATTTCATCTTGCTTAGCTGCATCAAATGAAATGTCCTTGGTAATGGGCACATCAGCCTCGCTATCAGTCGATTCAGTGTTAAGATTATCAACACGTGACAAATCCACAAACTCCTTTTGTCCAACACTACCATCAGATTCAATATGTTGGAGACTGAACCAGGTCTTGTACTTTCCAGAGGCTTTTCCTGCTCTACCTAGAACCTTAGCTCTTTGTAGACTGTTACCATTTTGTTTCATAAATGTTATAGTTTGTCCTGTTTTCAACTTTACATCAGCAGAAGGGTGATCTGGGACATTGTGATTTGTCGCAGTTTGTGTTACAACAGGACGAACAACTCCAAAATTCATCTCCCTGTCATTGATGTCATCCTGTTCTCTGCCTGAGTGTTCTTCACTATCTGAGCTTTCTGTTACATTGTGTATGTTGCCATTTTTATTTGATTTGATTTATTTATTCTTTCAAACATGTAACAACAGTCAGTATGTAATCACACATAATTCCAGACATGTCCACAAAAATATTTTCAATTTGCTTATACCTAGTACATGCTTGAACGGAGTAGGAAGAAGTTAGACTTATCTAGTCCTACCCCCTAACATCATCTTATCATCATTGGTTTGCAAGCAGTATTACTACATGGATACATATTCAACATCCACATTCCCGTCTGATTAATCATTAAGCCTGTTCTTGCATATATCTTGATTGATACATACCTTTATATCTGTGTTTAAACTCATCAATATTCTTACTGCTTTTTATGTCCATACCTAAATTGATTGATTGATTGATTGATTGATTTATTCTTTCAAACATGCAGAACAGAACAAATGAACAAATGACAATAACACACATAATTACACATATCCAACCAATGCTAATTCAAAATCAGTTTGCTTACACCTATTACATGTTTGAATGGAGTAGGAAGAAGTCAGACTTATCCAGTCCTACCCCATGACATCATATTATACAAAATTTCATGCATCATTGGTGCAAGCAATATCACTACATAAATAAAACAGATTGTTCTTATTCTTGCATATATCTTGTATAGCACATACATTTATATTTATATTTAAACTCCTTAATTCTAGTACTATTTTTCATGTCCACAGTTAAGTTATTCCATAGTTTGACCCCACTTATAGAAATACAAAATCTTTTTTTGGTTGTACGTATAGCATGAACTTTTAAATTTAAGTGTCCCCTTAAGTCATATCCCCCTTCCCTTTCACCAAATAACTTTTGGATTCCACCAGGTAATAAATTGTTCCTGGCCTTATACATAAACACAGCAGTCTTATATTCCACTAAATCAAAGAATTTTAACAATTTAGACTGTATGAAAACTACATTTGTATGATCCCTATACCCCATCTTGTGCACAACTCTTATCGCTCTCTTCTGTAATATGTACAATGGTTGAAGTGAACTCCTGTATGTATTTCCCCAGTTTTCAACACCATACTCCAAATATGGCAAAATCAATGAACAATACAAAATCCGCAATGCTTTGACGTCCAGCATATGTCTAACCCTTGCCAATATCGATATATTTTTAGCTATTTTATGCTGAACATGTCTAATATGAGATTTCCAGGATAATCTGTCATCAACCATTACCCCCAGAAATTTAATTTCATATACTCGTTCAATGTTGGCACCCACAATTCTCAATTGAAGTTCATTATGTGGTCTACGGTTCCCAAATACCATAAATTTAGTTTTATTCAAATTCAAAGATAGTAAATTACTATCACACCATTTCTTTATCTTCACAAATTCCCCTGAAACCCTTACCGAGAGTTGCCGTAAGTTTTCATCAGATGCCCAAATGGTAGTATCATCAGCAAACAAAACCATTTTAACAGTTTCAGAAACCTTACATATATCATTGATGTATAATATAAATAGTTTAGGTCCCAACACAGAACCCTGAGGCACTCCACACACAATGTTCAGCTCACTTGATTGATATTCACCCAACCTCACAAATTGACGCCTCTGTGTCAAATAACTTCTGATCCATTTCCCAACCAATCCTCTGATCCCATATTTCTCCAACTTATCCATTAATAGTTCATGATTAACTGTATCAAAAGCTTTTTTTAGGTCAATAAATATCCCCATCGTAATTTTTTTCTCATCCATAGCACTTGTAATGTCCTCCATCAGGTCAGTAATGGCCAAGGATGTTGATCTTTTCGACCTAAAACCATATTGACAATCAGATAAGATATTATGTTTATCAATAAATGTGTCTAGTCTGTTATTAAAGAGTTTTTCCAGAATTTTTGAAAATTGTGACAACAGAGAAATCGGTCTATAGTTTGTGAGGTTGTGTTTATCACCAGATTTATACAGTGGAATAACCTTTGCTATTTTCATATTATTGGGGAACTGCCCAAGTCGAAACGACATATTAAAAATATGGGTTAATGGTTTACATATCCCCTCAATTACCCACTTGACAGTTGTCATTGTGATACCATCACTATCACTAGATGTTTTGTTACCACATTTATTCACTATCTCTATAATTTCCTTTTCAGCTATGGGCTTCAAAAACATTGAACTCATGTTCCTTTCGATTGTATTATTATTTATAATGACGGATGTATCATCTGTACAAATGCCTCCTGCTAAACTAGGACCAACGTTCACAAAGAACCTGTTAAACTTTTCAACTACATCCTCCAATTTATTAACCTGTGTATCATTATCCATAAAATATTGAGGGTAGTTACTCTTTCTAGAACT
>NW_018128036.1:81899-92786 GCF_001952655.1 Monopterus albus
CATCTGTACAAATGCTTCTTCCTAAACTAGGGCCAACATTCACAAAAAATCTGTTAAACTTATCAGCTGCATCCTCCATTCTGGTGACCGGTGTATCATTATCCATAAAGTATTGGGGGTAGTTACTCTTACTGGAGCTGTTTCTAATCAATTTATTTAATATATTCCAAGTACCTCTCATGTTATTTTTATTGTCCTCCAATACTTTAGAGTAATATTGTTTCTTACATCTCCTCAGGATCTCAGTTAATTTGTTCTTGTACGCCTTATATTTTGCTTCCGTCTTTTTTGATCTGTCTTTTATTAAATCCTTGTATAGTGCATTCTTCTTTTTACATGCATTCTGTAATCCCTTACTTATCCATGGTTTCTCGCTGTAATTCCTTTTGTTTTTATACTGCTTACGTGGGCAGGTCCTGTCATATACTTCCTGAAATATATGTAAAAATTGTTCATATGCTTTATCTAAATCTTCCTCTCTATATACTGCTTCCCATTCCTGCCCCATTAATTCCTCCTTAAGCCTCCGTACTGTTTGTTCATTAATCACCCTCCTGTAGTACAGTTTTGCTGTTTGCCTTTCTTTTCTAATATGGCAGTCATAAACCAGAAATACAGGCAGATGATCAGTAATATCATTTATAAGTAATCCACTTGTCATTTTGCTTTCAATATCATTGGTAAATATATTATCTATTAGTGTTGCATGCTGGGCTGTTACTTTACCTGGTTTTGTGATTTTTGAGTATAAACTGCATCTGTGTAACGTGTTGATAAACTCCTCCGTTCCTGTGTGCTTGTTAGGGTTTAACAAGTCAATGTTGAAGTTGCCACATATGAACATTAGTTTATGACTTATTGTCAAATAGTTCTCCTCTATCCAGTCCTTAAATTTTTCTATGCTGGCTCCAGGTGCTCTATAAATACAGCTTATTACAACCTTTTTCTTTTTTTTCATGGAAATTTCTACAGTCACACACTCCAGCAAGTTATCAATAGTCCTTGACATGTTCTCGACTTTTTCATAACAGAAGTTATTATCTACGTACAAGGCCACCCCACCTCCGGTCTTATTCTCTCTGTTTGTGCATAGGAAATCATAGCCTTCAAGGTCAAAATCCATTCCCCTTACAGTGTTGATCCAAGTTTCAGTAATAGCAATTATATTAAAAGAATGTTTTAGACTGCTAAGATAATGCTTTATGCTCTGAAAGTTTGCGTATAAACTTCTGCTATTAAAGTGAATTAATGATAATTTGTTTTCCGTCTTGACATTGCTGTTAAACTGCTCATCCGTGTAATATTTGCAGTTATTTTCAAGGTTCTTGAAAAAGTTTTCTTCAGGGTCAAAGCCTTCGTCCGTTTCATGATAGTGCATTTCAGTGTCTCCAATTGTGTTCAGTTCCAGATCCCGTCCCTCAAAATCTATTAAATTCTGTAGTAAATCACTGGCCTCATGTCGTCCATTAATCATGCTGGTTGTTGATGGTTCCACAGCTCATCTGCCATCACAGATAACAGTAAGCTTCTTCAGACATGAGAGGGTCCCGCCTCCCCGTCATACTGTCCTTGTCTCGGCGTGCTGTTCCTTGGTCCGAAGTCTTGGTTCTGTGGTCTGGTCACCAATTTATCGTATCGCAGAAACACTATATCTCCTCTCGCCCTAGCCTCTCTTAACCTCGGCATCAGCGCCTGTCTTCTCTTCCTCACACCCTCGGGGAAATCTTCATTGATGTAAATCTTGGTTCCCTTCAGCTTCCTGGCTCGTGCAGAATAGTTATCTTATCTTTCTCGTTCTTCAACTTAACCATGATCCCCCTTGGACCCCGTTCGGTCAATTTCCCCACTCTGTAGACTCGATCCATTGCCTGCACTAAGCCTGCCTGTTTTCCCTAGTGGGGAATAAACCAGTTAAGCATAATGTGCCAGTCTGCTAGTCTGTATTTGTCTCTTCTCTCTTGTTGCCTGGTGTCTTATCATACATACTGTGACACCGCAAAACACACTGATTGTCACTTTAAAGGAAGTCACCACTCTACATTACTGTGTTTTTATAAAGACAGAGAAATTATTGCAGCAGGCTTCCACCTGCCTACTGAAGTCAACAAGTGGATGCATGTGCACTCTCTAATTTTACATATGTATGAGAAAAAAACTCTCTGCTTCATCTTTTTGTTTCCTCTCCCTCCACCACTGCATCTCACGCATGTCCACCCACCTTAATCTCTTATCTACTTTAAATGCTGTGAGGAGAGGCTGAGCTGCCTATAAACTCAAAGTGACAATACATTCCTTTTAATTAAGCAATTAATATTAGCTGACAACTTTGTTTGGTGCATCAGTTATTCTAATGTGCTGGGGAGATGTTCACTTTGAGCAAATGAGTCATGAGGCAAGCCTGAAGAGGAAAGAGGAGTGCTATCACATTGAGGCTTGGTTTTCACTTAAAGAGCCCATTATCTGCTACTGCAGAAGTGGGAGGCAAACTCATGCAAGTGTAGTTATGCTCCATGGTATGCTAGACTAATTATTTAATTTTAGTGCTATAAAATCAGTTTTTTATAGATAACTGTGCAGGATCAGAGAGCGGCGTGGGCCAGAGTCACATTACATAGATTAAAATAGAGAGTTTCAACTTTCTCTGCTGTAAGATTTATCAAGGATCCATAAGACTGTCCTCACCAGAACAATAACAGTTTTAAACACTTTAGACCATCTTATGTTTAAACTGTCCTGACAGACTAGATAAACTATAGCTAGTGTGCTCAAACTGAAGGAACTGAACACTTTTCAGTCATTACTGTAAACAGGAGTAGTAAAAGAGAATAATATTTTATTGCAGTGAACCTAGAATCATTGCAAAGTCACCTTCTAGACAGCAGTGTTAGACCAAATGAGTCACACCTGTGAGCGTGAACTCACCCTTTTTGATACACACGTTTAAGTCCACCTTCACCTCTCAGGAGCCATGAATAGTTGCAAATTCACTTGTATTCAGAAAGTCATGCTTGCATGCAGTGGACACATTGTCGGTGCAGTCAGGTGAACAGTGAGTTCGATCCCTGTCCTGTCCGCCAAGTTGTGAAATATGGCACATTTCAATTGGCCAGCGTCATGCAGTTTGCCTTGTCAGGGTGGATAATTAGTCCAGAAACTAGTCCACATTCAGTGCTATACCAACACAGCATGAATTTTGAAGACCTCACAAAATTGTTTTACTTGCCTAAGCTTAAGTAAACCGTTAAAAATAATTCTGCTTTGTGCATGTATTTGTCAGTGTCTGTGAACTTATATAACATAATTCCTGAAAACTTTGAGAACATACATGATGAATGATATATAGACAGGGGAATACCATCAAAACATCATTGCATCCAGGCATGCAGATCGCTTCTACAAACATTTGTGAAAAAATGGGTCGCTCTCAGGAGCTCAGTGAATTCCAGCGTGGTACCGTGATAGGATGCCACCTGTGCAATAAGTCCATTCATGAAATTTCCTCGCTACTAAATATTCCACAGTGAACTGTTAGTGGTATTATAACAAAGTGAAAGCGATTGTGAATGACAGCAACTCAGCCACAAAGTGGTAGGCCACGTAAAATCAGCGGATGCTGAGACGCATAGAGGTCGCCAACTTTCTGCAGAGTCAATTGTTACAAACCTCCAAACTTCATGTGGCCTTCAGATTAGCTCAAGAACAGTGCGTAGAGAGCTTCATGGAATGGGGTTCCATGGTCGAGCAGCTGCATCCAAGCCTTACATCACCAAGTGCAATGCAAAGCGTCGGATGCAGTGGTGTAAACCACCCCGCCACTGGACTCTAGAGCAGTGAAGACATGTTCTCTGGAGTGATGAATCACACTTCTCTGTCTGGCAATCTGATGGACGAGTCTGGGTTTGGTGGTTGCCAGGAGAACAGTACTTGTCTGACTGCATTGTGCCAAGTGTAAATTTGGTGGAGGGGGGATTATGATGTGTGGTTGTTTTTCAGGAGCTGGGCTTGGCCCCTTAGTTCCAGTGAAAGAAACTCTTAATGCCTCAGCATACCAAGACATTTTGGACAATTTCATGCTCCCAACTTTGTGGGAACAGTTTGGGGATGGCCCCTTCCTGCCCCAACATGACTGTGCACCAGTGCACAAAGCAAGGTCCATAAAGACATGGATGAGTGAGTTTGGTGTGGAAGAACTTGACTGGCCTGCACAGAGTCCTGACCTCAACCTGACAGAACACATTTGGGATGAATTAGAGCAGAGACTGTGATCTAGGCCTTCTCGTCCAACATCAGTGTCTGACCTCACAAATGCGCTTCTGGAAGAATGGGCAAAAATTCCCATTAACACACTCCTAAACCTTGTGGACAGCCTGCCCAGAAGAGTTGAAGCTGTTATAGCTGCAGCGGGTGAGCCAACATTAAATTAAACTCTATGGATTAAGAATCGGTTGCTGCTCAAGATCATGTGCATGTAAAGGCAGGCGAGCGAATACCTTTGGCAGTATAGTGTATACTATATATATAACATATGCAGTAGTATGCATAATGCAGGAGTGCACATGTGGGAGGCCTGACTCTCCTCCATTAGCCCTTAGAAGGTTCTTTGACCAGACAGCAGTTCTGCTCTCCCTCTGTGCCCAACTCTGGTCCTTGCACACACACACATCCATGTGCTCACCCCAGGCAGGCCTGCAGTCTCAGCCAGCGCTACATCTAAGCAGCTAAACTGCTGCTACCTAATTGTTTGCTAGAAAGCATCATTCACACACACACACACACTGGCTGGTTTCAATGAAAACAGGATCTTTGTTCATCCATAAGCATGCCTAGAACTCTTTGTGTGTTAGCGTGATTAGGTCTCAATTATAATGCACTTGTTGGACTTTTAGAAATGAAACTGAAACCATGGACAGTAAATGGAATTACTGTAGTTTGACCAAGTCCGTTTCACTGCCTCGATTTTCTCCCTGTTCTAGTTTGCTGGCTCACAATAATGAAGCAGGGGGCCAAACATGCTCAGAGGAAAGTGGTCATCTCCCTCTCTCTATCTCTCTCTCTCTCCTTCACTGTGGATGACACTTATGAAGTGAGTGAGTAATTAATTCAATTCTTATTACACTGTACATTGTCAGTTCATGGTAATTGCAGCTGTTCTAATGTCCTCCATTACATGTGACCACAGCATGAGTGCTGCTTTTAATTTCCTGGCCGGGGAGAGAGCGACACATGAAATTAAAGCTGAATTAAGGTCACTATGGGTACGGGGGATGGAGAGGGGAGCCAGTCAATGTCAGGGTCTGGCTGAATTAAGACTGAATCAAGGTTTTCATATTTTAAAAGATTTCTCATTCCTCATCTTGAGGATATTAAAAGATATAAATTACTCTTTAACACTTGAAGTGTTAAAGTGAAGAGCTGACACTGAAGTGTGATATCCTTATGATTATGCTTGATAGCTTTAAAATAGCCTTTCATGTCATTAGTCAGCACAGTCATTCACACATTTCTGACTTGACAGGGGATAATCAAAAGTGAATGCTGTTCTTAACTGAGCAAAAACATTGTCTTAGGAGTGGAGTCTTTGGTTTAAAAAACACGGGTTTCGAGAAACTCATGAGACTGTTTCTTTGGTGCCTTGGAGAGTTACACTTCATGTTTACATGCAGAAGAACATATTTGCTCCAAGCTAGTTGACAAGCTGAACATTTGTTGCCTCATATTCCAGTCTCGTCTCTAGCACTCAGCATGTACCTGTGTTTACTATTTGGATTCTCAGCAATCAAAGCTGTGATTTTCTGGATGTGCACTCCCCCCATTGGTTCTTACCTAGATTTCCCTCATATCTCCATGGGGAACTGTGAAATCCATTTAGGGCTTACAGACGAGCTACAGGTCCCCGGCGTTCTGCCAAAAGCTTCAGGGAACACACAACAGCGTTAATATCCATACACAGTAAAAATTTGGCATTTTGGTATTCCACATGACAAAGTGCCTTTGATACCTGTTAGCTCCTCCATGAAATGAAGAACAAAGTGTGAACAAAAGCCTTGTCAACAACTTTGCGATGAAAAAGTTCCAAGTTCCAGTTGCTGTGCAGATGTAATACATCTCCTTTAAATTTTTTTTTCTTCAAAGGAAGCCCCACTGGTTTCTTTCCACACCTTGTTCATTAGTACATTTGAACATCCCTGTTGATGCCTCCTCTACGGCCCTACTCCCCTTTTGGGGAGGATCTCAGCAATGTTGGAAGTTTTGTGGGAACTCTTCCAAAAAAAAACTTATAACAAAGTATCTGATACCCAAAAGGATAATATGTCCTTGGCAGTACATCACAGCCATTGTTTCAGCTATTATTTTTAAACCTGTGTCTGACAGTTAGTCTGCCAACCAGTGTGTAGACTCAAGCTGACAGGATGGCAGTGTTATTGTATCCGATGTGTCTAATCACAGCTTAATCTTTTTGAAGGTAAAGCCTGGCATTATGGTCGTCAGGGGATAACAAAGCCTTGGCATGGTTTTAATCTTGGTAACAGGCACCATGAGTTGAACAAATGAGCCTAATCTCCAGTCAGTTGAAAGGAAGGATCCCCAGCTAACACTGAGATGATGTTATTTATTGTTTTGTTGCACTTATCGGCTTAGCATGCAAAGATTTCACAAGAAACAGCTCAGTGGTTTTAAACAGATAAACATGGCTTAGTGCCAAAGCAGTGTATTCCTCACTGTTTTACCTCCCTTTGGTGTCATCAGAAAAAAGAAACAAATATAATGGGAAAGTGCAGGAAAGGGCACCAGATCAAGGTTCTGTTAGAGAAACTGGCTCTGCGGTATGCACAGAAGTAGTTGCATGTATATGTTTAGTTTTATTTGTCCAAATTTTGACAAATCTTATTTATGGCAACAGCTAATTCACTATCATTTTATCTGCCAAAATTCAGTTTCTTTGCGATGAAGTTTCCTTTAGCTGCCTTGTTTTGATGGGCCATTACTCCAAACATATTACAATTACAACTAAAAGAAACTGAAGTAGTTGAGTATTTTTTATTTGCTTGTTTATGGATGAATTATTTCAACTCTGAGAAGCAGTGCTTCAGGTACTCTGGTTAATCCACTGAAACATTTAATAGTGACTATTTCTTTCCTAGAAAGCAACTCATATGAGCTGACATACTTTGTGAATTACTGACTATAATTGTTACATTTCAGGCTAGGACCCAGAATACAGACTGGAGTCTGGAGTCTGTGTCCTTCCTAACAGACAGACACATTTGGAGTCTAGTGTTTATTCAGTTTCATATAAATAAAGAGGAACAAAGGGGCAAGAAGAACCAACCTGTGCTCAACCTGACAGGGCTTCACAATACAGGTACAGAAAACTAAAATCAAGGAGCAATATAATAAAACCAGGGAGACAAAACTAGTAATCTCTAGGACAGGTGAAAAACAAAGGAGGCAGACTTTAGTTCCAGGATTACAGAGTCCATAGACAAGGCAAGGGTAAAGACCAAAACATATGAATGTCCAACAGAAAATGTGAGCAAACGGAACTAACCAGGTGACCAGACACAGAAGTAGAGTAGAGTAGAGTAGAGTAGAGTAGAGTAGAGTAGAGTAGAGTAGAGTAGAGCAGAGTAGGCACTTTATTGATCCCACAGCACTGAAAAAAGGACTCACTGGGTCTTTGGATTTACACAAATTATGCTAGTATATGCAATGCAATTCATTCATGTTAACATAATTCAAACACGTTAACCCCAGAAGAAATTTATGTTGGTTTTACACATTATCATTGTGTGGGACCGATGTACACATTACAATCAAGTAAATCCAACAAATCTTTTTTTTTTTCAGTGAGTGGGGAAATTTCTGTTACAGCAGCAATAGAGAACAACCAACATAACACCATAAGGACACAGGAGTAAGTGTACAGACAACAACAGGGGCAGCAGTGTAAGTGAACTGATGAACCAGCAGGTAGTGATGGCCCTCTGACACCTGGAGTGTAGTAGCTAAGTTACTCAAATAGGTGAAATGACCATGCAGCAATGTGATTTGAGTTTGTGGTGCGTCATGAAAACCACAGTCTTGCAATAATGTAGTGTGGGTTCAATTCCTGACAGAGCTGAATGTTATTTAGCTCATCAATTAAACATTTGAAATGAGATCACATTTGCCATCTAGCCTACTAAACATCCACTATTCAACATCTTTTAAGCTAAGGGCTATTTAGACTTGTTTTAGGATAGAATATGACTCATAGCAAGTTTCTGGTTTTGTACCGGAAACAAATTCCTTAGGTGTGTAACATGCTTGGCTAAATAAAGTGATTTATTATCCTAAATGTCAGGCTAAGTATATAGCTATAGCCGACTACAATCTGGCATGCCAAATAGGAAACATGGTGTTCAACACAAGTCCATGTATCTTTTATATTTTATTGTGTCAGCTTGAAACCATACAACCATGTAGTGTGGTCGAACAGGAATGTGCATGGCAAATAAAATCCCAAACAATTCGTGAACCAATAAATGACACGTCTCGACTGCACTTCATTTTATTGACCACTAGATGTCCTACTCAAGCACTGTGTCATTGAAGCCTCGAGTAACGAACCATTTTTTTGAATAAAGTGTCAAAGCTTCAACAAAACCTCACTCAGCCATCACTGCCAGCAGGTAGCTGAGGGAAGGGAGGAGAATATAAAGGCTGGAAACCAGGGGATAACGAGCGACAGGTGGAAACAATGAGTGGTGATTATTAACCGGAGTCAAGCTGAGGCAGGTGAAATGGCACAGAACAGGAAATCCAACAAAATAAGAGCACATAACAGGAAGCAAGTCCACAAACCCCAACAATAATGGGAAACTTCACTGTACAGCAGTGATGCCAGAAACTTCAGACTTATTTCCAAACCTGGACAAATAGACCCAACATTATTTCCATGAAAGAGTGAAGTGCTAAAATAGTTTGCAATGTGGGTGAGATGATACGTGATAAACATTATACTGTCTGTGCAGCACTGTTTTGGATAAGGTTGCAAACTAACGAGGAGGCTGAACCTCAGTTTATATTAAAAACAGTTCATATTAATTCATTTTGCCCATGTGTTATGTGAAGACAACTACAGCCTCTTGACATAGATGCTTTTGCTAATTGATGCATTAATTAGTCTAGTTATCATCTATATTAGAGTGTGTGTTTTTGTAAAATGTGAAGTAGTGTTGTGCCTGGCTGGACATTAGCCAGCATCACAGCCAGAAAGTGTTTGTAGGCTCAGACTGTTCCTGACATTATCTTCCCTCATCTGCTGGAAGTGTGTGAGAAAGAGGAAGAACTACATTAATAAGATCAGTACAGTATGTGTTGTCTTGAGGCTTGCCTTGTCATTTTGAACTAGTTTAGCAATCCTACCCCATGGCCCAGAGGATGAAACACCACAAAACCGAGGCCCTGGCACCATTTTGAATTTTAATCAGCACATTTGGTGCTAAATAATGCAAACATGAAAACAAACATCTATGTGCAGTTTCTCAGTGCATCATGACACCTAACCTGTGCTAATTATTTGTGTGCTTATTGTTACAAATTAGCAATGGTTCACGATGGTAACAATACTTTTTTATACTGAAGAATGCTTTCAGAGGGCGGCACAGCAGTGCAGTGGTTAGCCTGTCACTTCACAGCAAGAAGGTCCCGGTTTTGAGCCCCGGCAGACCTGGTGCCTTTCTGTGGGGAGTTTGCATGTTCTCTGAGTGTGAGTGTGTGTGGTTGTTTGTCTACATGCCAGCCCTGTGATAGACTGTGACCTGTTCAGGGTGTACCCCAATGTCAGCTGGGATTGGCTCCAGTGACCCTTGTTAGGATAAGCAGTATAATAATAATGGATGGATAGATGGAATGCTTTGAAGTTTTCTCATCAGTAAGCTCATGTGGACACACCCCACCCTTTTTAAGGTGAACATGGCATAGCCTATGTACATTTATGTTTTGCTGTCCTTAGGGAAATGTTATCCCACTGCTGGATGGATCTAGTGGGAAATTTAAACAACCCCATAAGCTATGCACTACCATGTTCCAAATAATGATGACATCAAAAATGTATGCAGTTATGGCATCTTAAAAATATATGCCAGAGTGGTGCATTTCACATAGAGGTGATCAAATATGTAATAAAACTGGGATTAACAGCTAAAGCTGCTAAAATGCTCAAGTTTTCCAACATGAAAAAAAAAAAGCTGTGATGTGTTGGCCCATCTTTCCATGCTTTCTGTGGCTCTCAGCCTTAGGCCCATCAGTTCCTACAGCAAAGATGTACATCTCTAAACAGCCCAGATGTTTAGTTTCCTTTTTATAAATGTCGCCCAGTGCGACAGTGTGGCTCATTGGTGTGTTTTTACTGTAACAGGGTTTGGGCAACAATAGTGCTGTGTGACACAGTTGTAAATTTGTTTTAATAAACCTCATTTCTAGGAAACAAGATTGCTCAGAGGATACAGTGTCATCAGCCTGTTCTCTGTGAGCTCAGTTGTTAATGTGACTAGGACAAATGGTGTTGAAGGACTCTTTGGTTCTTCTTACCATTGCTAACTCTGAGAGACGAGACGGTCCAAGTAACTTCAAAACAGTGCTGATTTATTCAAAGGATCACAGGTAAAATTAACATTACATGCTCAGGTATCTTGCACCTCCAAACTGCTCGCAGGCAGATGTAAGATGAAAGACCCTGAACCCACCAGGCCTATACATTATATCCCCTCGGTTGGGCTAGCCCCATACTACACAGAAACGTCAACCGGGACGTCTCTGTTACCAGCTTTGCAGCTGGTCATAGCAGTAGTCAAAACATGAAGCAAATCAATGTGTGTGTGTCTGTTGATTAAGTGGTGTGTA
>NW_018128036.1:93230-96907 GCF_001952655.1 Monopterus albus
CTGTTCTGCATGTTTGAAAGAATAAATCAATCAATCAATCCTTGACCAGATGTACCCTGTAGAAACTCATAAGCATGACTAAGCATTTAACAGTCTAACTAGACTTCCTATCTCCACTAAACATTTCTAATACATAAAGTATCTATCCAATATCTATCTGACTAAAAATACCTAACACACACAAGGAATTTGTTTCCGGTACAGAACCGATGGCAGCCACCTGCGGCGCCACCTCAGTGATGGCTCTAACCATCAGGTGGGGTTCAGTGTCTTGCCCAAGGACACTTTGACATGTGGAATGCAGAAACGGAGATTTGAACCTTCAACCTTTTGGTTGGGAGATGACTGCTCTACCCACCGCACCACTGTCGCCTCCCCAGTTGGCTTTGTAACTCAACATAATCAAGGAATTCTACTCTAAAACAATAATCAACAGATGTTTACATTTGCCCTTTACTTTTGTTAGATTACATTACACAACTGTGTTATGCAAATTTTTTTTTAGACGATTGGAAAAAAAAACAAAACAAATTTACAAATGAAGCAAGATTTTTCACAACTGCTGATTTTTATTTGAACCTCAGTAATTTCAAACATTCAGGACATTTCAAACATTGTGCACAGCACAAGCTGAACACACAGTAACCATTTTGGTCTACACAACACAGCCCCATTGAATATGATAATCAATGTCAGCCTCTTCTTCAAAGTCACTATAGGTTGTGAAATGTGAAGGACAGTGATGGCTGACACCCCCTGGGGCTGGCTGTGTAGCCCCAGGGGGTGTTGCCTTTCAAGGAGAGCACAGAGGTGTAAGTGCTTGAAGTGGAACCATTTCTTCACACGTGGCTGCTTCTGACTGTCACTCTCTCTAAGCATGAGGGTTGTAAAATCAAATACTTTTATGCTAAACTAATCAACAGATGTAAATTGTTGAACTATTCAAGACGATTGTGGTCACAATACAAATGCTAAGCTGTGGAGACAGTGTGCAAAAATTTGTTCTGATTTATGTTCTTCACACAAAATGAGCCATGGCCATTGAGTTTGAGCTCGAAAAAATTATTACAATTATTTTTTTTCTTTAAATGAAAAGTGAAAGCGGGTAAAAATTACCCAAATAGAGCACAAGGGTTTTAAGTTTTGTTATGAGGGATGATATTGCACACAAGATGTGAATTTTGTTCAGGACAATTTAGATACATATGTTGATTCCTGGATTATATGTTCAAGATCACACTGTTAGGTATTTTTAGTCAGATAGAAATTGGATAGATACTTTTCTACAGGGTACATCTGGTCAAGGATAACTAGAGAGAAGAGTTGATGACTGTCAGCAGACAGGGTGTTTAATATTATTATTATGACGTGTATAACTGTAGCCTTAGCCATAATATGTTCTTATGTTTAAGTCACGACATGTTACTAGAAGTCTGTGAGAATGTTTTTAGCTACACACCACTTAATCAACAGACACACACACATTGATTAATTTTACCTGTGATCCTTTGAATAAATCAGCACTGTTTTGAAGTTACTTGGACTGTCTCGTCTCTCAGAGTTAGCAATGGTAACAAGAACCAAATAATCCTACATGTGTAACATACTTGGACAATAAAGGTGATTATCCTTATCCTTAAAATCTGTAAATAACACCCGCAAACACCACTAGTCTAAACTGAACATGGACAGAGAACAAGGGTTAAATAAAAAACAAACATGTTTCAGAAAAATTTGATATGTAAGGTACAATTCTTCTTTAACTAGAGTGGGTTTTATTTTATTTATTTGGCCCACAGCTGCCCACTTTTTTTATCATTTAGATTCAGTCACACATATTTTCATTAAGACACAGAGTTATGCCCCTTAAGACTCTGTAGAACAATGCTGAGGAAGTTTACATTCAAATATTCATTCATTTATCAAATCAAATCATCCTGCTATTAGTAGACGCTGCAGAATAAAGTCTAGTTTGTAAGGAAACTTGTTAAACACACACACACTAGTCTCCTTCATTCTTCCATTTCCATCTTCAGTGTTTACCAAGGATCATCGCTACTGGAGGGTGTGTGTAAATGCAGGCAGTGGAAGGACTGAAGAGTGGTGTGTGTGTGTTGGGGGTAGCAAGGTTAAAGCTGGCTGAGACTCACCTCCAGCTCTGTGCTGGCTAAAAGGCAGCAGGATAATAACTTCAATTATCGCAGCACTCAGCTTCAGGCCACAGCTGATAGGACAGCAGCGAGCATTATCTGCCTTTGATAGAGACTTGGGACACACACATGCACACACACAAAAGGCCAAAGCCAGGCATAAGTTGATAAATTTGTGATCACAGGCACACTCAGGAATGGGCAGAGGCAAATGTCCAAACACACACACACACACACATACACAAGCTCCTGGAAGGACACATGAAGTCCTGAACATCGCTGTTAGTGGATAATTCAGCATCGCTGGTCTATTTATGCTCCGTTCTTTTTCCACAGTTAAAGACCAAAGTGTAATGTATAAACCAAAAATCAGGACTGGAATGATACTTTTACTAACCTCCTGCTCTTGGTGCCATGTAGGGATGCAATAAATTGTGATAAGGGAAGAGAGAGTGAAATCACTGAATGCTGGTACTGGATCAAGGGTTGTTGTCATTAAATCTCTTTTAAACAGCTGTATTAGAGAACAAATGCACTCCTTGTTGCTTTGGTACATATGCAGTCATAATTTTACCAGGCCAGTGTGCAGTACTAACTTGTATTTTCTAGTTTTTTTTTATTATTTTTTCAGTCGATTTTTGCCAGGTTAGTGTGTTTCTATACAACAGTGCCAGTTTAGTCGTCATTTTGGTGAAATATTGTATCTCAATAACTATAAAATGGATTGTCGTGGAACTTCAGACATGGTTGAACTTAGCCCCAGCTTGTCTAGTGCATACACCTGAGTCACAGAGATAATCTTCAGCGAGCTTTAGGAATTGAAACTTACTGAACATTTAACCCCATACCTTTGTTGCATAACACTGACCCAAATTCTGAAGGTATTTCATGGGCTCTTCTAATGATGCAGAACCAAAAATAATCCAGTCTGGTCCAAGAAAAATATAATTTTATTCAATTTCTTGGGTCATACACTTTCTTTTCCGTTAAGCAAAGATGGCAACAGGAATTGTTTAAATGATACATTCATGAAGTTGAATTGCTTTTTCACAAAGCCACAGTGACAAAATCATTTCAGGGAACTACAAAGTTGCCTCCGCTCTGGTGATATCCACAGCTGGAGGGATTATGTTTTTGGGTTTTCTGTCCATTGAAAACAAATGGCCACTAGGATTCAAGGATGAACTGAATAGATTTTGATGGTGAAAGGTCTGTTAGTAGTATTTTTAGTCAGATAGAAATTGGATAGATACTTTATGTATTAGAAATGTTTAGTGGAGATAGGATGTCTAGTTAGACTGTTAAATGCTTAGTCATGCTTATGAGTTTCTACAGGGTACATCTGGTCAAGGATAACTAGAGAGAAGAGTTGATGACTGTCAGCAGACAGGGTGTTTAATATTATTATTATGACGTGTATAACTGTAGCCTTAGCCATAATAGGTTCTTATGTTTAAGCCACGACATGTTACTAGAGGTCGTGAGAATGTTTTTAGCTACACACCACTTAACCAACAGACACACACA
>NW_018128036.1:97343-108622 GCF_001952655.1 Monopterus albus
GGAACAAATGGTAGAAAATGAATGTTTTGAAGTTACTTGGACTGTCTCGTCTCTCAGAGTTAGCAATGGTAAGAAGAACAAAATATTGTTACAGGTCAAAGGGCACTGGGACCTCACATTTCTCCCATTCCCATGATTTTGGCTAGCTGGTGGAGGCATACAGCCGCAAGATGGCAATACTAGTTTGTTCTGACCTAATAGGTGACATCAGTAACATCAGAAATATACTGGATTAATTGGGTTTTCAAGTAAACCCCATGAACAATTAAAAAAATCAAAACTGCATAGTTTTTCATAACTAAGTCATTTTGCTTTATCTCATGGTGCAAATGAAAACAGAAAAGTAAAACTGTAGGCCCTCATCACTCCTAGACACATAGTTACAGTAGTTTATAAAATGATAAAAAAGAGGAAAATTAATGGAAAAACTTGCCAGTGGAGAGACAACTATAAACAGTGCACCAGTGACTCTTGTAGTCAATTTGAATTCAAACAGTTGTCGAAATAGAAGCGTATCCAATCTGTGAGATGAATGAGTAATAGACTTCCAAATGGATTCAGAATGGCCTCAGAAATCACTGCTGGTGGTTTGACCCTAAGTTGTGCTATGTTTTAGCCTGGACTGTGGGGAAGAGGGAGACAGAGAGACATGCAGTGCAGGGAGACCTTCAGAAAAAATAAAAAAGATATGAAGTATTTTGTTATTTCTCTTGGTGCCACAGTCAACAGTATGCTCCAAAATCAAGGCTTTGTGGTTGTGAAGCAGAGAGAGAGTTACAAAGGGAGAAATAGGAGGCTGAGACAGGACGAGTGAGAAAGTGTGGGCATGAGAAAGGGTGTTGCAACAAGAGAAGACACCTGATGAGGCGCCTGGAAAACCAATCTGCTGGGGTTTGAAGACAGGCGGGGGAGGGGCAGGGGATGTTGATAACACAAAAGAAGGATGAGTGGCTGGACAAATGGCAGAGGCTACAAATCAGAGAGAAAGACCCAGCGGCCAGGGAAGAAAGAAGACATGGGGGGCATCAAGAGGACAGCAAGCGGAGGTCGTATGCTCTCCTTCTTGTTTCCTTTTTCATTTCCTTGCCTCCCTCTCCTACTGCTAATCTCCTCACTTCCTCCTCCCTTCATCATCTCCATTTGTCCTGCATGTGCTCTGGGCACAAGTCCTGCTTTCTTTCCGCACAGAGTGGGGCCACCGTCTCGTCAGCAGCAGTGGCAGACTGCATCCTGATGTTTAATTCATTGTTGGGGAGTCAGAGAGGACATCAGGAAATAAAAAAGGGGGAGGGGGGAATATTACCATTTATTTCTTTTGATGCTTTTTTCCTGCTATGATAGAGAAAGTGAGATGAAGTAAGGTAAGTGTGTGTGGGAGGTAGCGGCTGAGGGAAAAACAAATAGAAACAAATACATTAAGAAAACACACAAAGCTATTTGAAGGAAAAAAGAGAAATGTTTGGTGATTATGGAGGTTCTCTGCTGTTTTTCTGTCATGGAGACAAACAGACAGAAACAAGCATGTGTGTGTATGAGTGTGTGTACACACAGCAACCCTGACAATGTTCTGTCACGCTACTGTTCATCAGTCTGATTAAATATCCTTTCAGAGGAGCAGGATTAGGGGGACTCCCATTAGACCTGGCCCTGCAGATGTGTGTGTGTGTGTTTGTGTGTGGTGTCAGTGCGAAGTTTAATTCTTGCATTTGAGACAGGACACAGGTGTGAGGACAATGTTCTCACTGAGCTTTGAGTTGGTGAGGTTTGTTGGTAAAACTTTCACTGGCCTTTAATTAAAAACTTGAAATAGCTATAATATTTCAATTCCATTCAATTTTATTTAAATAAATATCACGGGTATGATTTAATACACAATTTAATACATGATGAACTGTCTACTTGAGTAAAATAATTAAATTAGATCTTTTCTTCTACCTGTTTTCATAAAGAAAATAAATAATAAAATAATGACAAAAATTTAGCTTTAGCCATACCTTAGGAAACATCCTTAAATATATACAGTAAATGCTTTCCAGTCTCTGTTTCTCGTGTTGACCATAACAACAGCAATAAAAAAAAATCTAAATAAATTAAAACTTAATTGGTGATTTACTGTCTCACCTAAAGAATTTTTTGCCATCAGCCAAAAAAACGAATGTATCAGTTCAGTGACAGAAATGATAAGCATGGTGTGTTGGTGTACGTTACAGAAGCCAGTGACAATAAAGAGACTGTTCCTGCACTCTTAGAGCCTGGCTTTATTCATCCGAGTGCACAAAGTCCTGATGTTAATCTTGTATGTTATTTTCACCACCTTTGTTGCTTCAGACAGGCCCATGCCTTTGAAACATGTTCACTTTATGTTACATACAGTATGTGTTTTCTTTTGCTTGGCTGTCCTAGACCCGGATACGTAGTGTGCAGTGAGAGTGTATGCAGTTTTCTAGAAAGAGCTGACTGTGACATGGCAAAGTAGAAAAGAAACATAACATGAGAGAGAGGGAATCAAAATGAGGTTGTTTGCCACTCACTCTGTGCAAACATGCTATTTTTGTAGTCTAAGCACTTATTATATGGAACACAAAAGGTAGATTCATTAAATTACTTCTAATTGCTCAGTTTTATTATTTTTATTTTGTGCGATTTTATTGTTATTTGTTTGGTATCATTAAATGTATTAGGCTTTATGCACTTTTATTTGCTCTATACTTTAATCTATTATGAAACCTACTTCAGATGCTGTTCCAAAATCTAGCTTCTTAACATTCTGATGCTTGATAGTGAGTTATGAAATCTACTTCAGATGCTGTTCCAAAATCAGCGCTAGTAACTAAATCGTTCTTAACATTCTGATGCTTGATAGTGACGCCTGAAATGTCACTGCCCCTGGTGGTTTATAGATGCACTTGGGATCAATTATTGACAGAAGTGGTCCTATGAAGAGCCAAAGCTGTGAATAGCAGTCTTGTGTAAGGACACTAATGATGCTTGAGGTACAACAGCCATCATGACTGTGGCTCAGGGCAGGTTGTCTTCTAACTGACGGTTCAATTCTCATCTTCTCCAGTCATCATGTCCAAGTGTCCTTGAGCAAGATTCAAGAATCACCTTGAGCAAACCACTGAATCCCAAGTTGCTCCCACTGGTGTGGGAATGTGAGTGTTTGTGAGGGTGTGGGAATGTGAGAGTTTGTGAGGGTTAATGGGTTAATAGTGTCAAAACACTTTAAGTGTGCTTCATTGCATAGAAAAGTAAGTCCATTAACCATTGTGTGTCTTCTGTGACATCATCCTAGAGACCTGAAGAGCACTCAGGCGTACTGATATTCAAACAGCTGGGGACATGAGTTCATCCATTGAAGGTTAATTCTTGAAGGGAAAATCAGCCTTGTGCAGTCTGTGCACCAATTAGTCAAAAAGATGTATTACTGTACAGAGAACTGTGTGTTGGTTTTGCACATGCAGAGATAGAGATGGTCTGAAACTGTTCACATCTAGTGTATACTGTGATGGGAAGAACAGGTACCTAAACTGACTGTGACACTGTGCTCATATATCAGACAAACAGACATTTTACTATTAGCCTGAAGTCTGGCACTGAAGAATAAATTCTCCAAGTGAGTGTAATTATTTTATATTTTATTATGAAAATTGACCAGATTAAATTAAGTGATTATTATTACTGACACCAAATACCAATTCCAGTTCAAAAAGCACAGTTATCAACATAATACAAACTTATGCCCATTGAATAGATAATGCAGAAAATACATTTTACATAAAAGAACCATGTGATGTGTGAGGGCTGAGGGTGCTGAGATAATGAGGAATCACAGTCCTGCCTTGGGACTGGATTCAGATTTTTTGGGTCAAGTCACAGTTTTCCCAAAAGCATGAATTAGTGTCATTAAGTATCACATTCAAATTAAGTCAGAATTAAATGGAATTAACACAAAGCTAATGTGACAAGATGAATGAAAGAGCTATCAGGCTAATTGTTAGTGGCACTGTGTTTTGTCCATCTTCTGCTCAGCTAATGAAATTGAAGCACCAGCTTGTTCTTGGCTCAAATGTAGCTGCAGACACCAAGCCTTCCCAGATGTCAACCGAAACCATAGAAGACTTTATTAATGAGCTGCAAAACATATGGCTGCTGTTTTGGCTCTTGGCTCTGGTTTTAATTACTTACAAAAACATCACCATAGAAAAGACAAGGTATTCAGCAAATGACAGGGTGTTTAAACTGGGCCACCACAGAAAAGCTGCTCTGAATTTATGGAAAAGGACTGGGTGATGGCATTATTGGGAAGCAGGTGTGTGTAGGCAGAGCAGGTAGCAGAAGCACGAAAGGAGAAGAAATGCAAAAGAATGGGTTTGCAATAAGAGGGAAGACATGGAGCAGAGATAGAACCAGGTCTAGGAATGTGACTCCCTCACATATTTAGCCTGTTTTAACCTTTAACCACATCCGTTGTGGATGGTTTCTGCTTGCCACAGAATCAGCAGTTTTAAATTTTTTCAGTCATCAAATGGCTTGTTTTTTATGACCAATACCTGAAATGACAGTTTACTGTGTTATAAAACTGACTGCAGCAGCCTAAAGGTGTTTGAGTCTCGTGTAGCACAAGTGGGTGAGGGGTTGCTCTGTGTTAACATGATACAATGGTACAAATGTTTATTGGAATTGTCTAAATGATTAAATCAACTGATTTTTCTAACTCAACAATTAGCATGTTGTAAGATTTGCTGTTGCACAAATTTGGCTTAAAAAAAAAAAAAATTAAAACTGCTGATTCTGTGCAAGCAGAAACCACCCACAACGGATGTGGTTAAAGGTTAAAACAGGCTAAATTTGGTTGATAAGTGAACATTTTTAAGGTCTAGGTTACCAGCCTCAGTTTCAGTGTGACACACACTAAAGTACACGAGTACACAGTGTTTTCAGTCGTCACTGAAAACCTGTTGAAACAGTGGTTGTAATGAATGTCACCTGGACAGCAAAACATTCATTTTTCAACCAATTTTAGCCCAGTGAACTTAAACATCTTCTAACCTGAAAATGACCAAACTCGTTCTCACTGATTAAATGAAGTTTTCCTGATAATTATTTACTTACATTTTCACATTTCCTGTTGATCATGTAACAGTGGGGGATTATGTGAACGAAGCACAGGGAGTGTCAGGGTCAGCCAGTAAAGCTACCCACAATGTTAACGATGGACTCAATTACAAAGCCAGGTGAGATGGGGTAAAGAATATTGCTTTACTGTATTCACTCAGAAAATACACAGTGATAGTCCAGAATCCAATATCCACGTCAAACAACATTCCAGGGTCAATACCAGCAAACGAGCACAGCCAAGGGATCAAGAAACAGGAGGTCAAGAAGCTGGTCCAGTAGTCGGTACACAGAAGAAACATTCAGGAGAAACACTCAGGAGGGCTAGGCAGAAATCGGTAGTCAGGAAACAATCCGGGGTCAATAACATGAATCACTAAAGCAAGGATAACACTCGAAAGTCAGCACAAAAACAAGAACAGTCTGGCAGGTTACTGATGGGAGAAGGCTGGGGTGAAAACAGGTGCAGACAATTAGCACTGATTACTGTAAAGAAACCATAACAAATAAACCTAGAACAGAAAATGGTGACAAAATAAGAGCCTAAAACAGGAAGTGGTAGGACAGAACCCTGACAGTGAGAACAAAGTGGGAGTGGATGGATCTACGGTATATGTTTGAGCATGCATGAATTAATGCATACATGTGTGAGGTGAATTTCTCCTCTCTGATACGATGCTGTGTGTGTGTATTGTTGAGTATTTGACTGTGACATTGCTTCTGGGTTCTTTACATGATTTGTTGTGTAAATCCTTCTTTAACAAGAAACCTTTCTCATTACAACAACATATTTTGCTCATTTTTATGACATACTTTCACATTAAAACACATTTTTCACATTATTATGACCTACTGTATTTTCTTGTTATAATGACATACTGTGGGCTATTTTGTCAATATAACAACTTACCGTATTTTCTGTTAATAACCTGAGCCCTGCACAGCTTGGAGTGAGTGTAGTGCACACTGACCTTAGCTCATTTGGTTCGGTAGCCTTTCTCTCAGCAACACCCTCACATACCAACTTTCCATATACTGCACTTGGAGGTGTGTTCCAACCGGTCCTTCAGAATCACTATCTGACACTTATATCTACTCAAAACAAATAGTTCACAAAATAACATGTAAATGCAGCTTATAAGCCATGATAAATAAGCCTAAAAAATACCCTGCACATGTCCTGATGATGTTACAGCAGATCAAGTCAGTGTGTGCACTGCTGTCATCCGCTTCAAGCTGCAGGGATCACGTTAGGGAGTAGAAATTATGTGACCCACTCTAGGGGTGCATGATATCATATTAGATAGATCCTCAGGCCATAAATATGAAACTATATTTTTCTATATACAGCATGCTGTGTTGATTGTGAAATGACCACCAGATGCAGTGGTAAAAAACTTGAGCAGAGTGAGGAAGTGATATCGCTGTACTTTGAGACCATTGATATGTTTTAAAATATTCAAAATCAATATGTATCAAAAAAATGATAATTCTGACAACGCTAATAGGCCTAGAACAAAAGTAAGTATCATTATCACAAATAAAATAAATTTTTATATAGGCTAATACAGTTTTGTTTTTAGCCAAACAAAGACAACTGAGTAGAAAAAGAACCGTTTGACAGATTTATTTTTTAATCGTTTTTATATCCTCCGTTTTAAATGAAAGATTAGATCCTCCTGGGCACAGCACTGTGAGGAGATGCTCTGCAGTTCTTCATTCTTCACAAATTTGTTTCTGTTGCTCGTTGCTTAAGGGGTTTGCTGCTCTACCTTTAGATTTAAAATGCTCCAAAGATGTTCTATTGGAATGAAGTTAAAGGACATACTTGTCATAGTTTCATTTTTAAAGAATCTGATGTGATATTTAATGTGTTTATCAATGTCATGTTGGAAAATTCCTCTCATGCCAAATTTCTTGAGACTGGGAATCCTCTTTTCATTCACTGTTTGGCTATACAATTGGCAGTCATGGTGCCATCTATGAATGTCATTCCCCCTACAGTACATTTCCATGTTTTGTGGTTGGCACTATGCAGTCACTGTGGTTGTCCTGGCCAGTCACAGGCCAAACAGACCGGATACCATCCTAAGAATGAGCAGCCAGGCTTTGTTTTGTGTTCTTTGGCAAAGTTTAATCTTCCAGATTTGTGCCATTTTCTGAGCAATGGTTTTCTTCTTGGATATCGTTCATATACAGGGTAGGTTGAATTCGGCAATGTCCTACACCAGTCTCCACAGATAATTCTTGTACCAGTCTATAACTACTTACTGTATGTTTTTCACGTCATAAATAGCAAATTGGCAGCATTTTCTGAGGACCATGCCTTCTCATTTTGTTAGCAGTATGGCTCTTCCTATTCCTCTTAACCACAGCAGCAACAGTGCTTCAGCTCAGTAGACTACTGATCCTCTTGTATCCTTTTAATGTCCATTTAATGTCATTTCTGTGAGGAAAAAAGGGACAAACAACCCATTGTGAGTACACAGAGCGTGTGCTCTTCTTTATGGAAAAACGAAATGGATATAAGGCTTGTTTGGTGGTTTAAATATGATAGGAGGAGGAAGGGGTGTGTCCCGCTCCTGAACTTTAGATTAAAGTCTACAATATGTGAGAAACTGTTAAAATGCCATAGCATACAAAATCAAAAATATCAGTGTCCACTCTTCATAGCTGCATTGGTCAAAGTCTGTCTCACTCATACTCAAGGGTTGTGAATAAGCTCCAGCGTTGTCAGGCCCCTGGGGGCTTCCAGTCTTCTACTGAACACAGAGACATACACACACTGCTGCTGAATAGGCAGTGTGTGAAGGTGATAGAGCAGTGTGAATGAGCCCAGAGGAGGTACTGACTCAGCAATGTGGTCAGGGAGACCTGTACTAAACCCCTTTGGAGACCAGAGGCACAGCTTGGACCAGGTCCTCTGTGTCTATTTGCACAGGTATTGAATGTGTTTGTTAAAAATAAATAAATGAATGAAAGACAGTTTCCTCAGATCACATTGTGTTGGAAACTGTATATAATGAACTTTGCAAAACCAAAAAAAACAGCAATAAACAAAAACAAATTATCAAATAAAATCCTGTCAGAAGGAAGCAGAGGATGATATGAAAAGGAAAGGAAAAGCATAAGGAAACAGATAGGAGTCCTTGATGACAGGGCTTCAGCTGTGTGAGAACCTTAGAGGAAAGTCAACAGATAAAAGGGTTTCTTGAAGAATGCAGGAGGACACGCCAGTTTCTGATATTCACATTGTAACCCTCACACTCGCTTTGCAAGATAGGAGAAGGAAAGCAGAGCGCAGGATGGATAGAAGACTGAAGATTGTTATTACGAAAGCAAACTTGCCACCTGGTAAGAAATTGAACCAATGATGTATCAAATGAGAAAAAAGATGCACAAATGTACACAGAGAAATTTGCATACAAGCAGACAGTAAAAAGTTCAGCTTTTTTTTATTTTATGTGCACTTTATCTTTGTTTCATGATGGTTTACAGAGGGGGGCATTTCACGAACTGTTTGCCAAAAGCCCTGTATTGTACAAGACTTAATGTACTGTGAAATTAAAACCCCCTTAAAAAGCATCCTCAACACTGTTGAAACAGCATCATAGCCACTTGTGATAGTCATGCTTGGCCACCAAAAAAATGAAGCCTTTCCATTTTCAGGAGGGTCTGTTGCTGGCAGAAGGGGGAGGGGGTCCAGGGCTGTAGACCCTGTTTGAAGTTTCCATTGTTGTGTATAGATTATATATGTCGCTGAGGTGTCATTTAGTACGACTTGAAAATAGTAACAGTGTTCAGTTAGTACACTGTCATGTAATTAATTCTTTTAACTGGCTGTTGTAACTTTTAGTTATTGCACAGCAGGTTAGGTGATCATGCAGTAATGGATTCTACAGGCAAAAAGACAGTTTGCATATATGGAAATGAAGGGGAAAAAAACAGTAAAAAATAAAAATAAAAATAAATAAATAATAAAAAATACAGTAATACTGTAATTACACATTGACTGTTGACTGCTGCACATGCTGCTCCCATGCAGCATACATTCTCTTATTACATTATATATTTTTTTATAATATTGCTGCTTAAAGTGCCTTAGATTTTGTGTTACTTATTTATCTACTTTATATTTCATTTGTATTTTGTGGCATTCATGTGGACGACAAAGTAAGAATTTCATTGTACAGGGAAACACGTTTCCTAACTGTGCATATGACAAATAAACACTTTGACCTAGACCATTAAATAATCAATTAATATTCACTTCACTTTAAATGGAGCCATTCTTTCAGAAAATTTCCTTGATATGGTTAAGTGTTTTTAAACTCAGTAGGTCTCATAATTTTATGTCTTTTCCCTTCCACCAGTAAAAAAATCGCTAAGTTTCTAGGACAGTATCTGGACATTAGCAACCTGAATGTGGGGGCTGCTCAGACAGAATGTCCACCAGCACTTGCTTTGATATATGGTTTTTTACTCGCTGAGATGTTATGGTGCTTAAGTTACAAGCATTATTGTTGTCAACTGGACAACATTGTTACTGAGCTCTCTGCTGCCTCTCCACCTGCTGTCTGCTTTGTCTGGATGTGCCTTTTCAGTGCTGCCTATTCTCATTTTGCTCTGAGTTCTGTCTGTTTTTTCTCTTCTAGCTCAGCTAACCTAACACAATACTACTGTATGGATTTGAGGAGTGGGGGAAGAAGGAAGATGTGGGATGATCAAAAAAGGCCGCTCAAGTGACCTGCTGAGGGACATGTTTTCAGGCAGACAGTCTGCTCCTATGGCCATGTTGTGTGACAGAAGATTGGCAGCAAGAATCAAAGGAAAGGTGTACAAGACAGTAGTGAGACCAGCTATGCTGTATGGGTTAGAGACTGTAGCAGTGAGGAAAAGACAAGAGGCAGAGATGGAGGTAGCAGAGATGAGGATGTTGAGGTTCTCTTTAGGAGTGACCAGGAGGGACAGGATTAGGAATGAGCACATCAGAGGGACAGCTCAGGTCGGCTGTTTTGGGGACAAGGTCAGAGAGGCCAGATTGAGATGGTTTGGACATGTGCAGAGGAGGGATAGTGGTTATATTGGTAGAAGGATGTTGGAGATGGAGCTGCCAGGCAAGAGGTCAAGAGGAAAGCCAAAGAGGAGATATATGGATGAGCTAAAAGAGGACATGAAGTTTATTTGGGTGAGAGTAGAAGATGCCAAAGATAGAGTTAGGTGGAAACAGATGATTCGCTGTGGTGACCCCTAACAGGAGCAGCCGAAAGTAGAAGAAGTCTGCTCCTATAGCCAGTCTGACTATGCTGTGTAACAAATAGCTTAGTGAATATACATAAAATATTAGCTAACTGACTAACTAACCACACTCTTGGGAACCTACCATCAAAACTATCATTCGTGCCACTGAAGACTAGAATCACTGCATGCAGGTACACATCTGATAACTCTAATAGACACCACCGCTAACATCACTCGTTGTAGTCTAGACCACCATATAACTTTTAATGGGAGAATGAAGCACTTAAGATGTAAAATATGATATGGTACTGAAGGAGACGGCATGCAGCTCTGGCTGGTTACCATTTGGACATCAGGAGGCGGAGCTCATGGGCTCTGGCCCAATTTAACTCCTGCATGTATGTTTAGGCAACAAAAATATTTTGGTTAAGGCTTGGAAAGACTGTAGTCATTTTTACACATTAATAAAATGAAATTAAATGAATTTTTTTCTTTCTCCTGTTCTAGACCAGTTGAACCAAACTATATGTGTGGAATGCTCTGCTCAGGCTGGTTCTGGACACGCTGCTGGTGCTGGCCTGTGAAGCCCATGTGACACTGAGCTCTGCAAGTGAATTTTATGTGCTGGTAATTAACCTGATAAAGGGGATGGTGATTAAAAATGCACTTTCCTATTGGTAGATAAGAGTTGTACTTTTATGCTTGCTTGATTAGATGAAGATGAGCAGGGAGGAGCCACATTTTATTATTCACTGCTCATGTAACATAATGCACTAATATTACTTAAACGTGAATTACTCTGAAATTAAAATCATATTAAATAATTCAAAATCCTGACAATGCTATGTCACTAATATTACATCTGAATCAGGTTTCAGTCTTTGAGTGTTATTTAACTGTTTTGTTGTTTTGTGGTTGTA
>NW_018128036.1:108632-116826 GCF_001952655.1 Monopterus albus
TATTATACCTACCAGTGGAGACAAACCAGTAAATACTGGCTGGCAGACCCATTTTTGTGGAAACAAAACAGTAAATACAGACAGAAATACTGGTTCATGAGTCTGTGCAATTATACAACAGGACAGTGTAACTCTGCTGACATCAGAGAGAGCTGTTCTCTTTTAAAGCACACCAGGAGTTAACACCACCTTTCATATTACTTTGTATTGTGATCCTATGACATTAAGAGAGTTCTGGGACATTTCAGCAAACATAAGTAATCATAAACACAACCATCACTTTGTAGGTGTAGTATACAGTATGTGTTTAACAATGCCTTATAATTACAAAGCGTAGGCAAAAACTGTATAATACATAAATATATAAATCATATAAACAGACATTTTCCATTTTTAAAGTATTTCTGTTATTGACTCCCAAAGTTATTAATGAAGCTGAGGAACTTCCTTCAGGTACATTCTCTATAATGCTTTGATCTTATCCCTAAGGCAAAAAATGTTTTTGCAAGCAAAAATTAAGAGTGTCTTGCAGTGTGAAAGGGTGGCACAGTGGTGCCACAGCAAGAAGGTTCTGGGTTCAAGCCTGGGCCAACTCAGACCCCCCAATTCAGGAATAAGCGGTATAGATAATGGATGGATGTACTGTGAAATCCATTAGCCTGGATGAGCTGGTGAGGGAAGAAAGTTATTTCCGACCCCCAACTCCTGTGTATGTTTGGGTGAATGTGCACACTGTCCCTATGTAGCTTTTCAGCAGGTCCATGGATTGGTCAGCCCCCCTCTGTGAGCTCTCACACTGGGTCAAGAAAATGAGTCCAGATCAACTGTGACCTCTGGGTCAACCGCAGCCTTCACTCTTCTGAATCCATTTCTTCCTCCTCCTCCATTACTTCATGTTGTAAGATGGAGAGATGACACCCAGGAGTCCTCTCCACAATCCCTTAGGTTCTCTCTCTAGTTTCTCTTAGTTCTCTCTCTTGGCATATACTATCAATGCTTGTAAGTCCCCCTTGCTTCGGTCATTGTCTCACAAACACACACACATGTGTTTTCAGTCCTTGTGGGGACTTTACATTGACTTACATTCATTTCCTGTAGACTTATCCTAACCTTAACCATAACCGCTACTTGCCTAACCCTAATTCTAACATCTAACCTCATCCTAACCCTCAACCATGTTGCCACCCTAAAATTCAGTCATTTCCTTGTGGGGACCAGAAGCTAGTCCCCACAAGGCCGAGTCCCCACAGTGTGTGTGTGTTAACAGGTTTTGGTCCTCATGACGTAAGTAATATAAAGGCACACAGCTGGCTAGCTTTAGCAGAAAGCAATATAAAGTTGTACACAGTGACACAAAGTGAACACTCAACTTTCAGATGAACATGTCAAGAGGTGCGTGTTTGTGTGTTTGTCCTGACATGAAGGGTTTTGGATGGGCTAGGGGTCAGTCTGGATGTCCTTTCAATTGCTGTATTTGGTCACTGCTCCTGTTACTCAGCCATTACCACTGGAGATTAATAAATGACATGCCCACCATGGCTAGAAATAAATCTCTCTGGTATCTGAGTCATGTTGAAGTGTGAGTCTGTTTTGTGTGTCTTTGCAGTGTGTATGTGTGTGAGTGAGTGTCGGGGAGCTGCTCAGCCTGGCCTTGTTTCAATGAGACTTAAGCGCAGCCAAGCAGAACCAGCTGACAGCTCCTGCTCCTCCTCCTTCTCCCTTCATCCTCAGCATCTCTCCTCTGTCTTGTCCCACAGCACTAACCATTAGATAGCTACACCAATTCCCAGTATATGGTAACAAGGCTGCACTCCATGAGTTTGAGTGTTGCCTTATTTTTCTGTACTTGTGGGATGGAAAACTGGGAGCACACTAGCTTTGTGGGGAGTGGCGTCACTTGTGGGGACCAGAGCTTAGTCACATCACATCATCAGCAAAGTTAGGTTAAAAGTTAGGCAATTAGTTAAGGTTAGGGCAAGTGTCCTGGAAATGATGGAAGTCTATGTAGAGACCCATTAAGTGACAAAAGCAAAGATGTATGTGTTGACCACAGCCATTTGAGAGAACCTTTAAAACCTTTTATCAAAAAATAATCATATACCATCATATCATCTTATACAGTATAATCTAATATTACACCCTCTGCCTATGACCACAAGATGGTATCTGCTTGCTCTGCTGTCCTAAATGAGTTTCAGCCTGTCTCTCTTGTCCATATTTATGAGACAATCTACCTCATCACCTGCCCCCAGGACATTGTTCCTACACACTCGGGGGGCGGTTGTAGCTCAGGAGGTAGTGTGGGAATCCCCCAACTTGAAGGCCTATGGCTCAATTGTCCTTGGGCAAGACACTGAACCCCAAGTTACTTTCAGTGGCCAGAGCAGCACCGTGCAGGGACAGCTCCACAATCGGTGTGTGTGCGTGTGTGTTGGCAAAGTTGGCAATGTATGAATACAGCATTAGTTTTGTACCCGAGACAAATTCCTTGTATGTATAACATACTTCACCAATAAAAGTGATTATCATTATCAATTTTTAAAGGACGTGCTGGATATTGTTTATAATTTACCACATTTTTTCTTATTGTACTGTAAGTCTTGGCAATGGAACCATCACATTCTGTTTTTAAGTTGCAAGTGTCCAAGCCCTAATTAATAAATGAAACATTGACATATTAGAAGCAAATGATTTCCATCTTATCACCAAGCTCACATTCTTGTCCAAAGTTCTTGAGAAAACACACAGCTCAACACCAGCATTAGAAACAAATTTCACTTGGGTTTCACAGCACAAAATCTGGTCTTTTAAAAGTCTCAGATGATCTAGACTGTGGTATATGTGCCTTCTGAAATCTCTTAGACCTTAGAGCTGCTTGTGATAATGGCTGAACATTGTCTTTTTCATGTAATAGGTTGGCATCCAGGGCACTGCCTTCCTCCTTAATAGATAGGACTGGGAGCCACTTCTTTACATCTGCCATTACTTTTCTTTTAACCTTTATTTAGTCAGGGTGGGTCCACTGAGAAGCCACCTCTCTTTTTTCAGGGATGCCCTGTTCCCATTCACACAGTTACACATTCACACCTGGTACACTTGTGGAGTATTTTAAAGTTCTAGTTTTGGGGCATGTTGTATTTGCCTTATACAACCCCAAATCAGAAAAGGTTTGGGATGGTATGTAAAATTAAAAATTAAAACTGAACATAGTGATTTGTAAATGATCTGGCTCCTGTATTAGATTCAAAACAATACAGCAACACATTATCTGATGTGACACTTCATTATTTTTATTTTGGAATCTGGAGGGATTTCACTGCATAAAGGACAAGGGCACAAGCCTAAGCTGGAGGACCGTGCTCTCCAATCCCTCAGATGGCACTACATCAAGAATTGTCACTCTTCTTTATGCGATATAACCACATGGGCTCAGGATTACTTTGGCTCACTTGTGTCAGGTGCTACAATATGTAGTTACATCCATAAATGCTGCTTAAAAGTGGACTATGCCAAAAAGGAAGCCCTATGTCAACCGTGCCCAGAAGCTCAGTCGACTACTCTGAACTCAGAGGCATCTCGGATGGACCATCACAGAGTGGAAATGTGTACTGTTGTCAGATGAATCAGTATTTCAGGTGTTTTTTGGAGGAATGGATGACATGTGCTCCAGACCAAAGACAAAAAGTCATACTTTTCAGATTTTTATTTGTAAAAAATCTTGAACACCATGTATCATTTTCCTTCTACTTCACAATTATACGATACTTTGTGTTGGTCTATCACATAAAATCCCAATACAATACATTTAAGTTTGTGGTTGTAATGTGACAACATGTAGAAAAATTCAAGGGGTATAAATACTTTGGCACTGTAAGGCACTGTATTTGAAGTGAATCTAGAGGCTATAACTTATACTGTAGCTCAGAAGCTCAGCACAGGTTGTTTTGGGTTAGATTCAGTGGCGCACATGTGTGGCTGGCACCTGCACATTGTGATGTAACAAAAGATTAAGGAAGGTTGTAAAAATCATAACTTGGCTCCTGTCTAAATTTTGACACCAGTTTCAGGAGGTACTCTAGTGAGTGAAAAATGAGTAAAAGTCATTTTATTTAAGAGCGAAGTTGTGAAGAGCTCATCTGCAATGGACAGACATCACTTTGGTTTCCTGTAATGTTCCCACATTTAAGCAGGAACCTGAGGTTTACCGAACTGATGGCCCCAATTGACTGTATGGCACTTCAGGAACAATACAGTATACACAACAAGGCCAAGGAGCCCCTCCCAGGTTACTGTCAGGCCAGAGGGACAGGTAGGAGAGGTATTGGAGATGGCCAGTGCCTGAGTTGCTCCCTAGGCCAGACGTGGGGTGTCAGGTTGGCCCTGTCAGCAATATATGATCTAGGGATCACAGTGAGACACTAGTAGACCTAGTAGATACAGTCCTGGCATTGGGGGGCTGGGGTGTCAATGTTGACCTTCCAATATACCACAATGAGAGACATTGCTGAGATGAGTTCATCCCACCTCTTGTATAAAAAGGAATAAGGCAGAATAGGGGGTTGGAGGTCCCCATGAGAGAGAGAGCTAGAGATTGAAGAAGGAAAGAGAGCAACAGTGTCTGCCAGACCAAAGTAAATCAAAGAATAAAAAAATTAAAAATTTATTTTGTGATTGTCTCACTGTGGTTAAGTTGTAAAGCAGGAATAAACACTGCCACACCTCTGCACAACCCTGCAGGAAGGAACGCAGCCAAAATGCATGCTGACTCTTCTGCTGTGCACCTTGTGAGTGCAATGCAAATAGTAGACTACTGTAATTCCTGATTTCCATTTATAGTCTAAATATAACAAACTAAATCAGTTTGTTTCATTTTTAAATTGTCCACGAAGTACACTGACCATCAGACGTCACGATCAGCATCACTCCTCTAGTACCGGGATACCAGCAGCTGTGAAAAACGGGCACAGGTGTGGCAGTTTGCTGGCTTTTTAAGTTCAGTGTAAAAGGGCTTAAATTGAAAAAAGCCACCTGGAAGGAGGGTCAGCACTGGCAGTTTGCCATGATCTCTGTGTAAAATGGCATAATGACATGAAAACTGGCTTCTAATTACTGTACATAGTGTATATATATGATAGGTGTGTATGTACCTAAGTTTTTTGCTGATTTGTTTGATTAGATCTCACACATAAAAGTATGTATTTATATGTCCCATTATTATAACACATCCAGTGCAGCAACTGGATGTGATGATATGATGTGGGCATTTTAATGCTTAAAAAAAAAGCTGACTGATAATGTAATTGTAATATTAATGCTTAATGGAAACATACTGTACCATAAAACCAATAATAAATTAAACAAAAATGGCACATATGAACTAATAAATTGGAAAACAGTTGTACAAATTGCATTATAATTTTGTTTTAAGCCCACTGTTATATCAGATGTTATGTTATATGTTACCGGATGGACGTATTATATGGCTAGTACACAGACAACCATGGCAGGTTATTAATTTTAACCAAATTCACATTTTCAGTTTGGTACATATTAATCCATAAACCGAATTGCAGATTGCATGTCATATTATAAATGCAGAAACAATGAATACAGTTTTGGCTGTGGTTGGATCTCAACAAAGTGACACGGGTCTCAGTCAAAGTGTCACACGACTGTACTGTTTTCATGCATATTTCATTATGACAGTATCTGGACTTTGTATGTGTGGATGAATGCACCTTCTCCAGAACACAGCAAAAGAAACAGAAATTAGACTGTTTTTAAAAAATGAAATCCATTTGTGATACTGGTGAAATCTCAGAGCCAACTCTGTGGTATACACATGAAGTTATTGCTGAAGCATTTTATCCAGTCATGATTTCACAAACATTCTGCATCAAGCTCCAACACTTGTGAAAATTTAGAAAAAAATGAGCAGGACATTTTGGGAGTAGCCCTGATTTCTGTGTGGAACTAGAGAGAAAGCAGAGTGAGGGAATGGCTCAAAGAAAAGGGGGCAGTCCCCACAGAAGAGGAATGAAACAAATGGATTTGAAATGCTATTTGATGCTATGAGTGTATTTTTTTTATTTTTTTTTAGTAGAGGCTCAGAACATGGAGATTTTCAGTGTGCCGAGCTTCTCTCCCCAAAGGCTGGTTTTGGGCTCTCGCTTTCAACACAGCCCTCTCAAGCTGCGCAACACAACAGCAGTTCAAATGGGAGCTGAATCCAAGCCGACAGCTCCTCTTCATCCCCTAGCTAATTACCTGCAGAGTGACCGTATGCTTATTAAAAATTTCCTAAAAAAGTTCTGAGTTGTTTTCAACCCTTACAAGGCAACAAAGAACCGAGGGAGCTCAAAGCAGGAAAACAAACTGCCTTAAAAGTTCCCTTTTTTAGCAATTTGGAGAGAGAAGAAAATTATGAAAATGTTCCACAGGGAGAAAAGTTGAGGCCTGACATTGGTGTAAAATTGGCTGAAATTGTATATTCTGAAACAAACAAGGCAAGCGTGAGAAGTGATGATGCTGCATTTGCTTGTAATGAATAATTCCGCAGTCTGTTTCTCATTCTGGAGATGCTCCCCCTACTCTTTACTGACAGTTGTAATTCTGACCTAATCCCCAGACCAGTGGTGAGTAACATTTCTGCTACTTAAAATTTCAGAGAAATGCTCTTACAGACTTATTATCTGTTTCTATTGAAAGATATATATGTTGCAGGCACCTCTTTTGTCTGCTACATAAAACTGCAAATGACATTTAAAAGAAATTTCTGTGTAGCCTTCTCTGTGTCGGCCATATACTACACTCCATGACAAGATTTATTTATCCTAATGAAAAACCTTTTTCACAAAGCACCTTTCAGAACGACCCTCCAACCCTACAAAATGTCTGACAGCGATGTTAAACTTATCTCTTCTGAGCTCTTTATGAAAGAACCAGTGATTTATTATGTGGATCAAAGAAACCGTGGTTTACAATTAATTTTGTGTAATAGTTCTTTAATACCATGGTTAAAATATGTCCCTTTAGTGATAGGGGCCGCATGAATTAGAATTAATTATGTTTAATTGTTCCTATATTTCAGTGGCTGTGATGGTGGTAGCCAGGCTGAGGTAATTTATTTCCTGCTCAGGATGACAGAGGGTCCATAGCTGAGGCTGCCAGGGGAGGAGTGGTTAATTGCAGTAGATTGCCTTATCTCCTTGTAATTATGCCTGTCTCTTTGGAGTTCCCTGGCTCCAAATGGTCAATCGATACTATCAGACCACAGACAAGGAGGAATAGGAAAAGGCAGAGATGTGGGTCTCAGTCTAGACCTTGTGTTCATGGAAGACAGCAGCTCTGGACAACAGATAGCAAGGACTTAGGGACCAAATCATATGAATGGATGAAATGTTGTTACATGATTTTTCCTCAGGCAGCAGATCAATATGGCGGACGGTGTGGAGCAGGGTGCTGCTGCTCCGAGCCTTAGTCGACCTCGAGTGAAACCGCAAGTCTATAAAACTGTGGATGGTATGTTGGTAGTCGAGGACGAGTTTCTTAACTTTCTTGCGGTTAAGATTAAGACAATGTGCCAGGACGAGCTTGTCCTACTTGCCTCGAATCACTTTGACACTCGATGGATTGAATCTTCAAGAAAGGTGTTGTTTGAACTGTGTCCTAACACAAAGCAATGCTATGTGGCATTTAAGGGCAAGCAGAAAGATGTAAATAACATCAAAAGTTGCCTACAACTCTTAAATGAGTGTGGAGATGATATACCGCACTTTGTCTTTCACTTCCTTGATGAGTTGCCGCCGGTGACATTTAATAGCTTGGACGTTTCTACCCTTTTATGTAAGATGGAGCGTTTGCACAGTGAGATCTGTGCTCTCAGACAAGTCGTCAAGCTTCAGGCTGATGTTGGTGAGGAGTTACGTGTTGTTACCTCAACCATCGATCGCAGAGTTGCTGTAGTGGAACGACATGTGATGTCTGATGGAAGGGAGCAGCTGGGTACGGACATGCCTGGAGTGAGGATCCATGGCCTTGATGCACAAGCTGGCGCCGCGGACGTAGCCGGGAAGATTCCTGGAGTGCTGGATGTGTTGGCTGGCTCCCAGGCCTCTACGGGCTCTGAGCTTTCTAATGGTGATGTAATCCGGGAAGGTCACGCCGGGGGTGTTGATACTGATATTGTGAATAA
>NW_018128036.1:117204-118605 GCF_001952655.1 Monopterus albus
CTGGTGCGGCGATATTATGAGCCAAGGAAAGCAACGCGGAAGGGGACTGCTGACATCATCCAGAATCATGTGGTGATGGGGTCTGTAGGAGCAATGGCTGCGCTCTCCTAATAAAAATATGCCGGTCATCTCTTATAATTGTCGTGGCCTGTGTGTTGGAAATACTGCAGCGGATAGAGCGCGACGTCTGGTTGTGGATAACTTGCTGGAAAAATGTGACATACTTTGCCTCCAAGAAACGTTCTTGTCTAAACAGGATCTAGGTCAGCTGAACTCTGTTAATGATAAATTCTATGGGGCTGGGGAGTCTACAGTAGACCTGACTATGGGTATTGTGAGGGGACGGATAGCAGGGGGTGTGGCTATCCTATGGCATAAAAGATTGGACTCAGTGATGAATGTGGTAAAGTATGTAATCACACGTAATTCCAGACATATCCACAAAAATATTTTCAATATGCTTATACCTAGTATCCTATGGCATAAAACATTGGACTCAGTGATGAATGTGGTAAGGACTGGGGTTGACTGGTGTATTGCTGTTCATTTGAAGTTGGCTAATAAGGAGTTTGTCATTTTGAATGTCTATATGCCATATGAGTGTCTACAGAATGAAGATTTGTATTTGAATAGACTTGCTTTTATTAACTCTTTTATTTGTGAGTATAACTGTACATCCATTTGTGTGGTAGGTGATATGAATGCTGATATCTTGGACAGTCAGTCGGCATTTGCTAAGCATATGCTGCAGTTTTGTGAGGATAGTCGGTATATATTGTCCAGTCAGTTATTGTTACCAGCAGATAGCTATACCTATATAAGTGAAGCATTGCATACAATGTCATGGCTTGACCATTGCATTAGCACATGCTGTTTTGAAATCTATGGAACTCTTATATGACTATTCTATGACAGATCATGTACCGTTTGTTATGTTGCTGGATATAAACAATCTTCCTGAGCTGACACACAGGGTAAATGATGGTTGTAAGGTTAAGTTGTGCTGGGCTAAACTTTCAAAAGATGATCTTGCCACATATTGTATGATGACAGATAATGGTTTAAGTAAGGTAAAATTGCCCAGACAGGCCATTATGTGTACGGATGTTAACTGTAAGGATACTTCTCATTCTAGGGATCTTTGTGTAATGTATAAAGGTATTGCTGATGCTATCTATGAGAGTAGTAGATCAAACTTTACGGGTGTAAGGTTAAAAACATCAAGCCAGGTTGGAAGTAGTATGTGGCGGTACATCATGCAGAAGCTATAAAAGCATATAAGGAATGGGTGCAAGTAGGTAGACCCAGGGCTGGAATTGAACTGGAGAATAAAAAGATCACTGGGGCAAGATATAAATATGCTGTTCGCTATATCACTAAATGTGAACAGAATATGAGAGC
>NW_018128036.1:118693-122051 GCF_001952655.1 Monopterus albus
CCCAGACACAGAATGTTCCTTTTTCCTGGCAGTAGATTGTGTCATAGTGACACTGTTTACATAGACCTTACTCCTTCCTATTTTTATAGTCTTCTATGATTGTAAATCATTTTATGTATGCTGATGATTTGGCCATACTTTCGCCCAGCAGTGCTGGTTTTCAGCAACTGCTGAATGTGTGCTCGGACTATGGATTGAAGTATGATGTGAAATATAATGCAGAAAAGAGTGTTGTACTGATCTGTCGGACTAAAGGGGACAAAGAACTTTGTTTGCCAGACTTTTGTTTGTCTGGACAAAGGTTGAGTGTCTGTAGAAAAACTAAATATTTAGGACATTTCATTACAGATCAGCTTTCTGATGATGAGGATATATATCGGCAGTGTCGCATTTTGTATGCTCAAGCTAATATGTTGGTTAGGAAATTTCACATGTGTTCTGCTAATGTTAAAGTTCATCTGTTCAGAACATACTGTACACCGTTGTATACTGCCCCATTGTGGTGTAAATATAAGGTAGCTACTTTACAGAAACTTAAAGTTGCTTATAATGATGCCTTGAGGATTCTGCTTAAGAAGCCTAGGTCCACCAGCGCCAGTCTGTTGTGTTCACAGGTCCATGTTAGTACCTTTCAGGCATTAATGAGAAACCTGATGTACAGATTTATCTGTCGTGTGAATAACTCTGAGAACAGTCTTATAATGATGCTGGCTAATCCTGGTTTTAGTGTAGTACGTTACCAATCCTCTCTGTGGAAACATTGGTATAAATGTCTTTTATAATTTTTTTTTTCTCTTCTTTTATATCCTTTCTTTTTTTCTTTTTATTTCTTTTTTGTATGGACCTTGAGTCTGCTAATAAAGGATGATGATGATGATGATGATGATGATGATGATATCAAAGGCATGGAGTAACATGTCTGCTCTGGTTGGGATAGTTTTAGAGGAATAGCTTTGGTATCATTTACTTTGATGAATTTTAACTAACACTTACACAGCACACAGGAGAAACATACTGCATTGCTACTGTCAGGTCAAACACTTGAGACTTTAAATGTATGATTCAGTTAGTTGTGTGAAAGAAAAGGTTTTTATGGTCATCTATGCTCTGGAAAGGTTTGATGTGTTAAGCTCCAGTGAAACCTGTTCAGATCATACTGAGTGGAACTTCAGCAAACGTAAAACAGTGTAATGCCACGTTCACACTGCAGGCTGAAGTGGCTCAAATCCGATCTTTTTGCCCAAATGTGACCCATATCCGATTTCCTTATGACAGTGTGAACAGCACAAATCCGATTTTTTCAAATCCGGGCTGGCCACTTTCATATGTGGTCCTAAATCGGATACATATCCGATGTTTTGCAATGCGACTTCAGTCTGAACGGCCATGTCGCATTTCATGCAATTTTTATGTCATTGAAATGTGACAGACGTCACAATTCTGCGCTGGAGGAGGTGAGGCCATAAGCAATATTTGTGCTCTCCTTCTTCTTGATATTCTTCTTCTTATTATTTCTTTATTTCGATTGCACATTAACTGGTACATCGCTATGCACATGCTATCACGAGCCGCATCCATTTTTATTTTCGCAAACACAGTACGCTGCGTCTGACGTCACGTCCTCTTCATGCGGGTCACCTCAGGGCCGTATACCTTTCAGACATGAGACAGATGGCAGTCGCATATAAATGACAGTGTGAACAACAGTGCAAAAAAATCGGATTTTGGCAAAAAAATCCGATCTGAGCATTAAGACCTGCAGTGTGAACGTAGTCTAAGTCACTTTTTTAAATGATGTTTTCCTTCTACCAGTGTATGAAATGCAGGGGGTCTGAGACCCCCTGATTGACAATTTAGACTCCCTGAAAATCTCAAAATGAAATTTTATGGGGGTCTCAGGTGCCAAAACATTTTCTATTTTATTTATTTTCTGGTTTTCTATTTGCTTTTCTGCATGCAACTTTATAAACTGGTAATTGTTTTAAAAGTAATCCAATAAAAATATTTTGTATTTGCTGGTTATGGTATTGAACCAAAGGTAATCCAGAAACGGATTACTTTTACTACTTTTAACAGATTACCACAAGCAGATGACACACAGGCTGTTAGAAACCCATGCATCACCAATTTTATCTCCACCTACAGCTGCTTGTTGGGCTCAAACCATCATACGTAAAATACAAAAACAGACCCAAAATACATCTCCGTGGTAGTAGCACAGGGATCTATTTCTAAAACTGTGAAAAAAAGGAAAGTTTCAAACAGACCTGTGGATAATTAGACCAGAAAATGTGTTCTCCTGTGAAGTTTATAACACACTCTGTGATCAAAGCTGACAGAGTTTGATTAGATCCACCAAGGTACTAGATACAGTGACACATGGACCAGAGAAGACTGAATGTAATTTGGATTTAGCCCAACTGAACTGAATGGTCCTTAGACTACCTCCACAGACTCACTTCATGTTACACGGGACAGACAGTCTGAGAGGTCAGTCAGTCTGTAGCATCACACAATAGGGGGTTTTCCATGATAGGAACCTACTGAAACTTGTCGCTGTGTCACAGGTTCAACATGTGTTTCCTCAACTCGATGTGCTTTAGAGGTGTGTTCTGGGAGTCAAATTTCAGCACACTTAAGAGGTAGTACTAAAATCAAGTACTATGTGTAAACACACAGCTTAACACCTCTCTGAGCCAAGTAGTTGTTCCCACATGTTTCAAGGCTGCCACAATAATTCCAATTCCAAAGAAGCCCCACCCAACCAGTTACAATGACTATCGGCCTGTAGCACTGACTTCAATTATTATGAAGTGCTTCAAAAAAATAAAAATCAACTGGACTAGGTTTTTAGGTCAAAGACATTTCACCTCTCATCCAAGAGGCTTAATCAGTTCTGCCCGACTGGCGGTGAGTCGGAGATATTTATCCCCATCGGTGGTGTTTCAGTCTTTTGATGGCCAACTGACCTAAAAACCTAGTCCAGTTGAAGTTTTTCAGCTTACTATGACCTGGATGACTGAGAATCTGCACAGACATTCAACACAATAATTCCCCAGCAGCTTACACAACATCTCCAAGACCATCACGCTGAGCACAGGGGCTCCGCAGGGGTGTGTGCTCAGCCCATTTCTCTTCACATTGCTGACCCACGACTGTGTGCCAACCTACAGCACCAACCACATTGTCAAGTTTTCAGATGTCACGACTGTAGTTGGCCTCATTTCCAACAATTGTTGTACCCGGTACTTTTAACCATGCTAACTCTGAGAGACAAAGCAGTCCAAGTAATTTCAAAACAGTGCTGATTTATTCAATGAACACAGGTAAAAATTAACATTACACGCTCAGGTATCTT
>NW_018128036.1:124257-125803 GCF_001952655.1 Monopterus albus
AATTAGTGAGACGCTGAACATTGAAATGAACATAGTTTATGCGATCTACATTTTTGTTTATGGTCACCCACCAGAAAAGAGCAGACTCAAAGCCTGCTGCCACTTGATCTACTAACTTGTACTCATTTGGGACGCCGTGGGGAACACCAATCGCATCAATGTACGTGGGCGATAATCTAGCTGGATCAAATAGGGAATCCCACTTTAACTGTTGTCCCTTGAAAGGATGACCAGAGCCTGACTCAGTGTCAGAGACTGCAGCTTCAACTATAGTAACTGGAACTATAAGTGAAATCATAGTGCAGGCACCAGACCAATCAGGAGGAAGAGTATTAAGTAATCTATTACCACCACAGTACCAGAACACATCAGACCTGGCATAGGTCAGACGTGTAGCATTAGCCCATTGTAGTAAGCTTATGTGTGGTGTCACACCAATCAGGAGAGATGGTACCTACATTAGTTCCAGTAGCATTAGCCTTAGTTACACAAGTGTAGTTGTTTTTGACTGCAGTAAAAATAGGAGGTACTGCATCTTTAGGTGCCAATGGGTAATAACGTTCCAATTCTCTGCATACAGGTGTTTTTGGATTTTCAGTCATGTGCAGCTCAAGCATGCAGTGTGTGTGTTTTGGATCTGAAAGGAGAGAAAGAACGGTTAACAGAGCAGGACGAGGACCAACACATACAACACAGGAAGTGTTAACTGACACCTCCTCTGCTGCATTTTGAACCCAGTCAAGCCAAAAATTCTTCTGAGTAAACCCTGTTTTTATCTCCAATTTTATTGGCAAATTGGTTGGCGGAGGAGTGAATCAGATTTAGGAGAGGCATCACGAGTGTATACATCATATGGATTATGATTATAGGTCGAATTTGTTCTTACAATTATTCTAAATTTCCCTAAAGGATCAGCACCCGAAACTTAGTCCTCATCTGACTGTGGCTCAAGCAATTTAGATGCCAAATCAGCTCTGATCTGACTTACTGTGCAAACAGAGGGATCCTCTGGCAGTGCGCAGTGTGTTTTATGGATCCAGTTACTTAGCTTGTTCTCAGTGAGCCACAGTTTAACACAGTGTGTGGTGCTTTCTGCTACCTTTAAAGGTCCTTGCCACCGGGGCTCAAATCAGTGAAGTTTGTGCACCTTGCTGTCCACAGCAACTGAGGTAGGCTCCTCAGCTTGGTCTCTGCGCAGGATTTCAACAACCTGTTCAGAGAGACTCATCACGGCGTTGTTCAGTCGTCTGACATATTCACTTATGTCAGCATGCTGCAAAAGAAGAGATGTTGAATCTCTAGGCATAACAGTGAAAGGACAGGGCATTTTTCTCCCTGTCAGGATTTTATGTGGGCTCACATTTAGTGATTTAGTTGGAGTGGACCTGAGGTTGAACAATACAATCGGTAGAGCTTCAACCCAGTTAAGTTTCTTGTCTGCGCAGACTTTTGCAAGGCCTTCTTTAATGGTTCTGTTTGCTCTTTCAACCAGCCCTTGTGAGGCTGCATGATAAACAGCTCCAAACTTATGCTTGATCCCAAACAT
>NW_018128036.1:127254-132877 GCF_001952655.1 Monopterus albus
GATCCACACATACCAGTAAAAACCTTTTTACTTCAACTCTTTTATCTGCACCCATATCAGTGAAATCAATGACCACCTCCTTCCAGGGGGCGTCTGGAACTGGGAAACCTCCTAGGCCCACCTTCAGCGCGGCTCTAGGGTTGAACTGGTTACATATTTCACACGTTGCAACAAAGTACTTTGTGATGTCCTTCATGTGTGGGTGCCACCAGTTCTGTGATATCAGACCATTCATCTTGGAGCCTCTTGACACAGCAGGCTAAGTAACCCTGCTGGGGCCACTGTACAGCCCTCATGGTTCCTCCAGAGTCGTGTGGAAGGCTGTGTCACTTCTTTGCTAAGCCATGCTTGCTTCTCCGTAGGGGCCGCTTTGCCCTGGATTTCTCTTATGGTCTGCAGGCTCAACTCTATTGCATGTACATGACCGCTCTCAGCGGATTTCTGAACCATCTGTTTTGCTCCTTGAGCAGGACCTCCAAGGCCCTTGGTACCGGTACCGAGCTCCTCGAGCTCTGACCCCTCGGGTCTGAGTACTGTCTGTACTCGGCTCCCAGAGCTCTGACCTCGTAGGTCACCAGTAGTTTTCATCACTGAGCTTCCAACGCTCTGACCCCGTGGGTCTTCAGTACTTCTCAATGGTGAGCTTCCAAAGCTCAAACCTCATAGGACTTCAATGTCCCTTATAGCTCCTTGAACTATCTGATAACCAGCTACTGCATTTGCTACTAAGTCGGTTATATTATTACCTTTGCTCATCTGAGTGTCTGTTTTCTGATGTCCTTTACAATTAATGATGGCCACCTGCTTTGGCAATAACAAAACTTGCTTTAATTCAAGTAATTGTTGTAAGTGTTTTACCGGACAGCCAGTTGAAGTCACAAATCCTTTTCTTTTCTAGTGACACAACAGTATGTGTACGGCTTGTACCGCTTATGCAGAATCAGTGTAAATGTTCACCACTTTGTCTTTTGATAACTTACATGCTTATACAGTATGAGAGCGATGAGTTCAGCCATCTGAGCTTAACTTGGCTGTGTCTCAGCTATGTGTAAGCCTGATGCTGACACCACACGGCCTAAAAAGCAACTCTAGGCCTTCCTATCTGCAGCTTGTCCTTGGAGACCTTGAAGCCTCCCTGTGCCAAATGTGTCAACAATGTGTCTGTAGCAATCATTATGCTTTCTGAGTCAGGAGCAGCTAACAACAGGTCATCCACATACTGAAGAAGACAGACTCCAGCTGGCAGAGAAATATTTTTCAAGTTTTGCCGCAGAATGTGATTAAAGATGGATGGACTGTCAATAAAGCCCATAGGTAACTGTCTGCAGGTAAATTGTTGTCCTTTATACGTGGAAGCAAAAATGTCCTGTGAGTCTCTGTGGAGGGGCACAGAGAAGAAGGCATTTGCAAGGTTAATGCATGTGAAAAACCTGTGTTCAGAGCTTATTGCATTCAACATGGTGTATGGATTTGGTGTGGCATAATTTATTTACAGCTCTGAGATCATGAACCATCCTGTAATCAGGTTTTTCTGCCTTTGGAATTGGATTTATGGGCGTGTTCCAGGAAGAGTGAGTGGGAGTTAGAACTCCAGCTTCCAAAAGTCCATGAATGGTTTTCTCAATACCACTGACCTGCTGCGGTGTGAGCGGGTACTGAGCTCTATACACAGGCGCAGCACCCTCACGCAAAGTGATCCTGACTGGGTCAACTGTGATTAATCCCACGTCTGTGGGACCAGTAGACCAAAGAGATGAAGGCAAACTGTCCAACAATGTTTGTGTCAGTGGATGATCAGTGTTTTCTTTGTTATGATTCCTGTGCAGTAAACACTTCTCCAGTGTTAATGTGAGCTGTGAGTTGTGCTCAACAGCATAGCATTGTGTTGAATGAGAGAACTGCAACTGTCTATTCTGTGTGCACATCCAGTCAGTAGCTTTTAAATAGCTGTGAACCATGGGGCCAAGGTTTTTTGCATCAGCTCCATCTCTCACTAACAAAGTGATGCAATGCATGGGATCAACAGGTTCAGTGTATTTGTGAAGGATTGAAATCCATGGAAGCCATAAATTGAATGTATGTACAAGATCAGTGTTTTCAGGGGAATTCACAAGTCCCCACCAAACATCAGCTGAAGGATCAAGATGCATGTCAACACCAGAGGGTGTGGTCTGCAACATACGTCTGAATGTGGCTTTTGGAGTTGCACAACATTGAACAGAACCGTCTGGAAAAGTGATGTACACATGGCTCGATGACATCATCATGGTAACATTCAGAGAACACAAAATATCACATGCAAGAAGATTGACAGGACAAGATGGAGAAAGTAAAAATAAATGATGAAATGAAAGATTATTCCATTTACCAGGAACTTCTTCAGAGAACAGCCACTCCTCTTTCAAACCCGAGAAGCCGATAACAGATGTAGTACGCTTTGAACGTGGGAGTGGCAAGTTTAAAGTAGAGTACCTTGCTCCTGAGTCAATCAAGCACAAATGGTCTCGACCGTGGATAGTCACTTTGACTAGTGGTTCAAGAAACATTGTCTGTGTACTCAGAGAATCACCTGTTACAGACTTTCGGCAGCCCTATTGCTGAGGCATCTGATTAGATCCAGGTGCCTGATATTGAGCTGAAGGTGTATATGGTAGTACATTATTAACCTGAGCAGGATATGATCCTGCTGGTCCTAGCACCTGCTGATAAAGAACTGGGCAGTTTCGCGCCCAGTGTCCTCTCTTGTGACAAATTAGACATCTGTCATCTCTCACAAAAGTTCTCCTGTTTGCCCTGGACCCTCGACCACGTGCTCGTGATCTGCCACAATTCTGAAAGCCACTACTCACGGGTTGTGAATTCCATGAGTAGGACTGAGGCTGTCCAGGTGCAGGTGTTTGTGTGTTGTGTAAAAAAGCAGAGGGCTGTGCATACTGCTGAGTAGCACCCGCCAGCATCTGCTTATCTGCAGCTTTGTGTTGGTTATCTCTCATCTCTTTAAGTTGTGTTTTTGTCAGCTGTGCTTGTAAGGATGAGAGTTCCTGTTCATCTTTTTCTCTATCTTCTTTGTCGTTGTCAATATACTGAATGATGTAAGCTGACCACTGCTCGAAGGGAAGAGCATTTAAGCCAATCACTTGTTTCAATAATTGTTAGATATGTACAGAAAGGGAAGACTCAACCGCACTGCGGAACAGCAAATCAACACTTTCAACCATCGCTGGGTCTTCACCACTGTAATTATGCCACAATTCATGCACCCTAATGAGGTACTGGCTTTCTGTCTCCCCAGCCTGTACAACTAACTGTTTATAAAGACATATGTAGGAGGGTAATGTCTATTGAAAGGTCAGGATATGTTGTACTGAGAATTCAAAATCTGCCTGGCAACATGATCACCAAATGAGGGGTCAGAACAAGGTCAACAAACCAACCAAGGAGCGAGGATGAAGGACAACGCGGATGGCGTCAGATCTACCATCATGACTATTATAAATTCTCTGTGCAGAGGAAACTCGGGGTTCCGCCTTCCTGCAGCAGCTTGCACTGACTTTTCTGTGATAGGGCTTCAGATAGAGATGGAATCCAGAGCTCTGTATTGCTTGTCTTGAATATTGTTTTTTCTTTATCAAGATTGTAATAAATATTTTAAAAGTTGTTCTGACTTCGACCCTTCCTCAGAAATGGACATGCAGGACGCTTAGGTCCTTTCAGGCCCTTCATCCTCACTACTGTCCTCACTTGAACCTTCACTCCCAGTCATAGTTGGCACTGCCACGTGACAGACATGCTTTTTCTTCCCTCTAGCACCAGAAGTAGAACTATGAGTTTTCACCGGATTTGAAACTACAGAAGTACTATTGTGGCCAGAAGCGCAAGCTTCATTCCTGAGAGCGGCAGTCTGTGCTTCAGACTCCGCTCTAACACCGTCCAGATATTGTTGAGCGCTATGCCAGTCCTTTCCTTTACTGGGAAAAGCAGCTGTCTGTAATATTCCCCTGTGTATAACAACTAATGGTGAAACATTTTGATTACTCACAGCAGGGGTAACTAATGGCATCTGGTGTTGTGCATTACTTTGAAATTTTGTCTCCCAGCTTCCTTCCTGCAAAGAAGTTTGAGAGCGAGGAGGGGGGGCTGAGGGTTGTGTGAGTGACCTCGAGATTACTCTGAGCTGGAATCTGTATGTGTATGCGTCTGTGAGACTTGCTTTCTCTGTGCATGTGTGTCACCGGAGAGAGAGAGAAACCTGTGTGCTTCTTTTCCACTGGCTGTGGTTTTCTGAATTTTTTCAAATTCAGCCAAAAAACAGAGACAGTCCTGAAGAAATGTATAACAGTGTTTAACTTTAGCTTCTGTTTTGTGTTTCTGTAGTAAAGACGCTGTACTGTTACGCAAACGTGCTGTAGCAGCTGAGTGAGCTGCTTGTTTAATATACAGTCTTACAGCTCCCTCTTCTGGGGGAGCTTCGTCAATGAACATTCCTTTTTCACACATCTTTTCAGCCCATGAAATAAAACGCTGTGTTTCACTACAATGTTGGTTTAAACTCAATGTGCCAAGCCATTTGTTTAACAGCTGATACAAAATAGCACCCAAAGACCCCGATTGGCATTTCTTCCAGACCTGAATAATATCACAATCAGCCATAATGAAAAATAAATGCCACATGTGACGCTTGTCCATTATCACTTCAGCTGGCCCAGTGAAAACCTAGCTGACTCTGCGAAGTTTCTACATCACCCTAATTTCTAATGCACGCAGGTCCTGGGGGTTAATTCCCAGCCGATTAACACCATTTTATCTCAATAGGACAGGTGCCACCATAAGCTAATACAGTTCCTCGTAAGCCTATTCCCTCCCGGACACAGTACACAGCTGCACAAGGCACATCGAGTCACAGTGAATTCTCCCAGCCACACCTACTCATTCAGCTGTGATATGCCTGTGAACACATCTTAATCAGCCTGTTGTGCAGTTAACCTCCCACACATTCCATGAGAAAAATAATAAACTGGCGATTTCCCTGTGCCGTTATTACGTGTGAAATGTATCAAAGAGCATCTTTTCAGTTGAGATGACTCTCTGTCTATTCTCCAGCCGGAGGGAAATTAAAAAAGGAATCAGGAAATTTGGAGAGACAACTGCTACTAAGTAGCAAAAATTCACTTATAAAACGTGAATTTTACGTTCCTTATAGATATCAAATTCTGTAATCACGGCACTCATTCACCATCCCTCAAAGTGAGACTATGTGCTTGTTAACTTTTACATGTGTCAGGGAACAAATCAGCACATCATTCAAAAACAAATGCGTTTTATTATCCTTACTGTTTTGAATCCAATTTAAAGCATTGAGAGTGGGCAGTCCACGCATCAATTTTAATTTAGTATAAGTTCAATGTGGAGGTTTTATGTATAAACAAAGGTTTCTGCCTTACCTCAGTTTGTGGTCGACCCAGTTTGATGTGTGGCACCGCCTCACAGCTCGACGGAGACCCAGGAAGTCACACTCAGCCTAATCAGGACCGAATGTTGGATTCACAGCTCAGCCAGGCACAGGATTACGGCACTTTCTGCTGGTCTGGGACAATGGACCGGTCGTCTTGAGAGTTTCGCAGGC
>NW_018128036.1:133032-155289 GCF_001952655.1 Monopterus albus
ACCTCTAGTGACATGTCATGACATTAAACATAAGAAAATATTATGGCTATGACTACAGTTATACACGTCATAATAATAATATTAAACATCCTGTCTTCTAACAGTCATCAACTTTCTATCTAGTTATCCTTGACCATAAGCAACCTGCAGCAACTCATAAGAATGACTAAGCATTTAACAGCCTGAGTTAGACATCCTGTCTACTCTAAACATTTCTAATAAATCAAGTATCTAACCAATATCTATCTGACTAAAAATACCTAACACAATGATGAGGCTTACTACAGTAGTGAGGTGTGCCAAGTGGTACAGTGGTGTAAGAACAACAACTTCTTCCTCGATGTGGGGAAGACTAAAGAGATCATTGTGGACTTCAGGAGAAAAGCTGTAAAGCATCTACCACTGATCATTGACGGTGCTGTAGTGGAGAGAGTGAACAGTACCAAGTTCCTGGGGGTGCACATCTCTGAGGACCTCTCCTGGACCAACAGCACCACAACACTAGCCAAGAAAGCTCAAACACGCCTCTAGTTACTCCGCAAATGGAGGAGAGCCAGTGCCCCATCCCCCATCATGTGCTTCTTCTACCAGGGTGCCATTGAGAGCGTCATCACTGGCTGCATCACTGTGTGGTACGGAGGCGGTACTGCCTCCTGCAGAAGGACCCTACAACGCATAGTGAAAACAGCCAGCAAGATCATCGGTGCCCCTCTGCCTTCCCTTATGGACATCTTCAACACCTGCCTCACCCGCAAAGCCATCCAGCATTGCTGGTGACACCTCCCACCCTGCACACTTCCACTTCAGGGAGAAGGTATCGGAGTCTTCAGGCCCACACCACAACACTTACAAACAACTTCATCCACCAGGCTGTGAGGATGCTGAACACTGTTCACTACCTCCCCCCTGGACCATAACCCACTACAGAACATAAAAAGACTACCCCTGCTGTTGCACTAACTCAATACATTCCCCCCTTTTTTTTATATTACAGGTAAATCTGCTGTTGACTGTTTTGGAAACAAACAAAAAAAGACCTCTGCTGTTTTAACATCTGTTATGTTAAATGTAAATCTGCTGCTGACTTTTTTTTTTTTTGCCAGGATATCTGCTGCTGTTAGTCATTTGCAATACTGTCCATCTATACCTCATATGCTATTTGCACCTCATCACCAATGCCCTGGTGATGCTGAACCATCTGACAATCTCCTATTATTGTTTGCACTACTGTCACTGACGTTTTGAGTCACAGTTTATTGGCTGTACCATTTAGATTTATCCTAGTTATGTCAATCCAGTTCTTATTTTATTCTATTTTTATTCTATTTTAGTTCCTAAATGTTACAGCATACAATACTAAGTGAGAAAGAAACTGTATTTTGATTTTCTGTATGTCCTGCACATATGGTGAATTGACAATAAAATCCTTGAACCTTGACTGCATGTGTGAAAGAGGATCAGCCTCTCCCTCCTCTAAATAGAGACCAACACAGAGAAAATAGAGTGGAAAAACAAAATGGGATAGTCCATGTCAATGCTTGGTTGACATACCACTCTTTAGGTTCCGATAGTGGAACCGCAGACTCATCGGGCTTCGTATAAACCCAGGGTAAGGAGGAAATGATTGCAGTGTGGAGGTCAGTATGACTTGGTGGGAGTGAAAGATTCAAGGGCACTGGTGATATCCCACAGTCAATCTAGCTGGGCCTGAGTGGTCAATGGCAAATGGTAGTGAGGCCTGTGAGTGTCCTCTTGGGAGGGAGTCAAACTGAGACAGAGACAGAGAGAATGCTGCGCGGGGGGCAAGAGTGATCAATCATACTGAGGCATCCTATCGATGGGAATGTGTGGTCAGAGCAGCAGAGGTTTGTGCTCACAGAATGGTTTAATCACAGTGATATCCACTACAGTGAACCTATCTGCAGACACATCCATGCACTTAACAACTAATTCACTTGCACAAATTTGTTCCCCCAAAAGTTGGCTTTCTGTTTCTCTTTAGAGTAAACTTTGTGAATTATATAGTGTGCTCCAAGAGAACAAATTTAGATAAAAAAATCTTTGAAAGGCCAACTGGGCCTCTGGGGAGCTCCTTTTGTGTAATGTGTTGTCCTCTTCTACTGATGCCTTTTATGTTCTTTAAATATTTTGGGGAGATTTTTTTTTTCATACACTGCATCTTGATGTTTAAACAAGCATGGACTGGCTATCAAGAAGTTCATGGATTTTCCCTGTGGGATGGTCTTAGTCAACTTGCCAGGGCCAGTCTATTATCTATTATTATCTTATCTATTATCTTTTCCCAGGCCCCTAACTGCAGCACTCAGGCTTCTACCAGAAACCAAAATCATAACTAAGGAGCGGTTAATAATACCTGTCTTACACCGTCTCATAGTGTTAGTTAAATAGCAATTATATAAATAGTATAAAGAAGCTCCAGGGTCCAGTTGACATCCAAATACTGTGCATCTCCAGCATATTTGATGTCAACTGATACAACTTTCACTTCCTGGTGCTGAAAAGTTAGTTCTGCCTGTTGAGCCCAGAGGCTTCAGGTTGCTGCCGAACTCCACAAAACCCATGAACCGTATTTGGCTGTCCAAATTTGTGGCATCACAAATCCAGTTTGCCTGAGCCTCTTTCATCCTTGGATTTTTTGGGAGCAAACACATATTGCCCCCTTCAGCAGAGGAATGTGAAAACAGCCTGTCAATCTTCTAAACTATCCACCTACAACAGTCAGTATAGTGGACAGATGGTATTTAAAAATAAGAAAAAAACTTTGAGTGGAGTGGGTCTTTAAGATCACTTGATTAATGATGTTTTTGATTAAGCTTTTGAAACCTGCCTCATCTGTCTAAACTGGTGGCCACTGCTCTTTATTTAGCCCCACAGTCTGAACAGACAAGGACAAAGTACCCAGTTATTACAATAGTGTAACCCACCAGCGCACTCACCCTGCTCACAGTGTTTCCACAGTCATCTCCATTACCACTCTCCTGCAGGTAATTGACTCCTAGGTACATGTGGTTCAGTGTTAATGCTACTTTAGCTCCTTTCTAAAGGAAGGGGTTCAGGGTCCTTTGAAGTGGCTGCAGGTTTGGGTTTAAAAGCCGTTGGCTCCTCTGTGGCTGATTGAGAGTCCGCTTCTCTCATGTCAGAGTGGGAGATGGAGGTGGGAGTTGCATCAGGAGCTGCTGCTACTGCCTTTATCACCATGCCTCCTTCAAAGAGCAGATAGAGTTTTGTGATAATGAGAGGGTGGAGTGGAGGAAAAAAGAGAAGTGCCAGAAGTGTCACAGAGCAGAGTAATTGTGAGAGGAGCGACTGCCTTCGCTCCCGAGCTTGAGGGGTTCAGCATTTGTCAGCAATGCCATCCAGCAGACAGTAATTTTCAAGCACATTTTCTCAGCCTGAGGTGACATAAAGGGGCTGAAAGCAGAGAGAGAGAGACAAAGAGAGAAAACCAGATATACTTAGAGCAATCAAAAACCTATTGGACCCCATGCTGGGTCCATGGTAGCAGATGGAGTGGATGGCGATGTTGTTGAATGGTATTTAAGATGTGTGGATCAGTGCATGTGTGTGTGTGTGTGTGTGTGTGTATGTCTAGCACTCAATCTATATCTTCTCAGTTCTATGTCAGTAGAAATTGCATATGGAATGTATATGTGTTTATGTGTACATCTGCATTTCTGCATATTGTATGTGTGAGCAATGTTTATCGCAAGACTGAACATTTATTTCAGATGATTCTGCCCTTGTTTATTTTCAATGGGAATAAAATCTATTTTTTACAGTACAATGTCAGTACATTCAGCACTTTTTTAAAAATCTATTTATTCATCAAGAACTAGCATATGACAACTACAGCAGCTTAAAAGGAAACTTCTGGTTCTACACAACCCATGGTAGCTGTTATTTTAATTTAGTTTTGACTATCATTTATCAGTAATAATACATACAGACTCACCAAATTAATCGCAGAGATTTCGAAAGTACGGGAACAGCTGAAATTGCCTTACAAACGGCCTTGCAGGGTATATTTGAGGTAACAGTATTCATAACAATATGCAATTTTCTATAAAATGCAACAATAGAGACACTACAGTAGTGCACTCTGTGTTGAGACCCCACATGGTGCACTTCACATATACTCGTACTCAGCTAGGAGCTCCGGGATGATCCACTTGCTGGATTTCTAAGCTTTGTACATACACCCTCGACCTATACACAAAGTTACAATGATGGGATTTTAGCTGCATTTTCAGCATGCTCACTTCCAGCTTGACCTCCAAATAAAGTGGCTGGTTTGTTTTCAACTTATCTGCTCATTTTTTGCCACGTTGAACCTCTCTTGAGTGTTGTCACTGTGTTCACAGATCTCAGCAATTACCCTGGTGAGTATTGTGCATATTATAACTGATAGAAATCATGGCAAAATGTACTCAAATAAAACCCAAATTGAAGTAAACTCAATTTCTTTTAGACACCTAAAACTCTGCATCTGAGTAATAAAGGATTGTGGTCAGGGTTAGTGTAGTTGAAGGTCTGACAGGGAGCATGAACTCCTGTGCCTGGAATGAAAGCCTACTGCCTGACAACACCTCACCCCCCACACCCATACAATACTTCCTGTCTGACTTGTAAAGGATGGCTTACCTCCTGCTATAGCACTGAATGTTGGCTCTGGACGTAAATCATGTGCAGCGGAATTGTCCACATTAAATGTAATTCTAAGTGTGCGTGTGTGCGTGTGTGTGTGTGTGTGTGTGGTTGGACTGGTGTGGTGGGCGTCTCTGTGGCCCCGGCCGTGTTAAGCAGAGAGCAGTAATGGATGTCAACAGGCTGGCCTCTTCTTACTGTGTCAACATTAATCACCAGATATAGATGGTAACACCCCACTCTGTTCTGCTTAACATTCACAATGCAGTGCACCAGAGTCATCTACCAGGCCAGCCACAGATATCCCCACACCCATACTTTCCTTTCTCACCTTTGCCCATTCTCTTATGAACTTTCCTCTTCCCACCTCTGTTCTCTCTTCTGTTTTTCCCCCACCCCCTTTTCTTTTTTCTCTCACCCTTTCATATTTGACTGTTCTTTGGCACTGCACTGTCTGTCCTCTCTGTATTACCACAGTCTGTGCACCCTCTCCACTCACCAGTTAATCACTTCTGCTAATTACAATCCCAGTCACTGCTCCACCAATGTAAATGAGAGCTTTTTAAAAGTCAAGGCCAGTACTTCCATGTGCACACACTCATTTGTTTTCATCCTTTGTGGAGACTTTACATTGACTTGCATTAATTTCCTAAAGACTTAAACATAGCCACTACATGGCAAACCCTAACTTTGTCCTAACCATGAACTAAGCTGTTGACAGAGTTGATCACATCAGTATTAGTTCAACTTGTCAGAGGCAATAAATAAGTTCTGCCCACAAATGTCAGTTTTTTGACTGGGCTATTTGGAACCATTATCCAAGTGTCATGTCGTTTAAACTATAAATGAAATGATATCAACCTTACGGAGATTTTAAATTTATTGTGTGAGTTCAGCAAATTGAACAAAATTGTACAAAGCTATTCTTGATGCCAGAATTGAGCTGTGACATTTGTTCAAGTGATTAGCTACCCAGCAGTGTATGGTAGCTAGCAACGCAGTCTACAACTTAATGGTTGTGTTGCTGTCACTGAAATAGTAAAACATGTAACTTTGAATTGTCCTATTTTATTTTTAAACCCCTTTAGTGTTACCATAACACTGTTTTGGAGTTTGAAGAAGGAACTCTGGCATGGTGTTAAATGTTAATTTAAATTTGAAGAGTATGGAGATAAACATATAAACTCTGAAAAAAATGTCAAGCTCTGTGACAGTTAATTCAACACTCAACTTTTTGCTGTGGAGGGGAAGGTTATAGTTTCCTGTTCTACACTACACACCCTTGTAGCTGAGTTTGTTCACATCGGGTCTGTATAGAAAAACATGAATAGTGAAAGAAACGATACTGGACATTCAAACCAGAAACATGCGTGATAACCTGATTTTTACTGGCATTCCAGAACAATCACCCGAAAACCCCAAAGCACTGGTTAAGGACTTTATGAAGAATCAACTAAAAATCCCACCGGACTTGGTTAACATGATCACCTTTCACCATGTACACCACCTTGGATCACATTCAAACAAAACACCTCAATCAGTAATAGCCAAACTGGACCATTACAAGTATAAAGAACTTGTCAAAAGCAAAGGAAAATAACTGAAAGGCACACATTATGGACTCAACGACCAACTCCCACAGAAAATTAAGGAATGGCGCAAAAGTCTCTACCCCATTATGAAACAACACAGACCAAACAATAAATGAGCAAACATCATTGTGAACAAATTATTCACTGAAGGACAGCTGTACCGAGACTCTAACATCACTCCATGGCTCTTCTGATCTCCCACATTACATCTAACAACCAGTGACTGATTCTTATATTTATTAAATAATACCCGACCAGCATTCTCACCACGTAAATACACACACATAAAAATATCTCACACGCCCTCCTACAAACATCTCTGGCCTGGATGCTGCTTTGTTGCCATGTCTGTTGCACTATGCTTGTTGGTATGTGTATTTGTCTGTTGTCTTTTTATTTTGCTTTGTTTTGGGTCTTTTTGTCTTTTTTTCCTTTGTTTTTTTTCTTTCTTTTTACCTCCCATTTTACATTTGACAGTGTTTTACTTTCAGTCACCCTCAGCTAACAAACACCTACATACCCACATTCACACACTGGCTCTACATCATTATTTACTTTTTCTTGTTCCCAGCCCTTCCCCCCAGTATCTCCCTCTTCAGAATATACTGTATTTCATATCCAAAAAGACTATTTTTAACAAACAATCATAGAGTCACTTAAATTAGTATCATGGAATGTGCAAGGCTTTTGGACCCAGGCCAAAAGGATTAAGTTCATTAAACAACTAATGAAACTAAAGGCAGATATATGCTTCTTACAGGAAACTCACCTAACAAATGCTGAATCACAAAACCTCACATTTAACCAATTTACTATTCACATCAACATACAATAGCAGGTAGCATGGTGTCTCAATTCTAATTAATAAAAACATCCATAACACATCCATCATTGACCCAGAAGGTAGATTTATCATTGTTAATGTTTTGATTAACCACACAACGTACACACTTGTCAACATTTACAGCCCTAATAGTGATGACCCATCTTTCTTCCATAATTTTTTCTCTTTGCTGCACGACTTTACAAACATTATCATTGCTGGAGACTTTAACACTGTTATAGACCCTATAAAGGATTGATCCAACTCTACCAACACAAGAAACTGGCATTCTACAGAAGTCATAAAACAATATATGAACTATTACCGCCTTGGCGATAGTTGGAGAATGAATAATCCTTCATCTTGAGAACATACATATCTTTCCTCCCTCCATCAGTCATTATTGCAAATCAACCTTTTTCTCATAAGCAATTCACTAACCCAACATGTAACAGAAGCCACAATTCATTCAATCATAATCAATAACCACGCTCCAATTTCGCTCAAATTAAATACTCAAATCCCTATTAAACCCTTTAAAAGATGGTACTTTAACACATCATTGCTTCAAGATGCAGACTTTTATATTAAAAAATAGTGGGCATTCTTTCTGGAGATGAACGACTCCCCAGGACTCTCACCCTCTCTACTATGGGAAACGGGAAAAGCAGTAATTAGAGGAACATAATATATTCATCACACAAGAAAAAACAACAGCAAGAATTGGAAAACAATTTGGAACTAAGGATAAAACAACTGACAGAGTCATATACAAATAACTCTACTGAATGAACACAGAATGAATTGACCCACTTCAAAACTCAAATCTAAATCAAATTATAAAAAAAGGCACAATTCCTAATCCAACAACTCAAATATGAACAGTTTCATTATAGTAACAAAATAGCAAATCAACTACAACGTAAACAAGAAATCTATGATCTATGCCAAATAATAAATCACCTGGACCTGACTGTGCAGATTCTCAGTCATCCAGGTCATAGTAAGCTGAAAAAACTTAGAAAAAATCAACTGGACTAGATTTCTAGGTCGAAGACGTTTCACCTCTCATCCAAGAGGCTTCATCCGTTCAAAGGACTGAAACACCAGCAAGGGGGATAAATATCTCCGGCTCAACACCAGTCAGTCAGAACTGATGAAGCCTCTTGGATTAGAGGTAAAAAGTCTTCGACCTAGAAATCTAGTCCAGTTGATTTTTTCTAAGTTTTTTCAGCCCACCTAGACCTGACAGATTCCCTGCTGAATTTTATGAACACTTCTGGCAGATATTATCACCTTTATTTCTCAGAATTATAACAGAAATTAAAACTACCTCTACAGTACCAACACATATGAATGCAGCTGCCATAACACTCCTGCTGAACCCAATAGACCCAACCCACCCTTCCAGTTACTGTCCTCTGTCACTTATTAACACAGATCTAAAAATTATCACCAAAGCACTAGCCACTAGAATAGAGTTACTCCAGTAATAATCCACCCAGAACAAACAGGCTTCATTAAAAGTTGTTATGATTGCTCGCACACGAGAGGGTGAGTGAGCATACAAAGACGGACCCAGATAGCTGACTTTGGTGCAAACAGTGATTTATTATATACAGTGTGGTAAACAGCTAGATAAGGCAGGCGTGGATGTACTGGATGAACCGGGTGTCGATCAGCAGCAGACAACAGAGAGATGATGAGATGGAAGGAGTGGGCCGAGTTGCGTCGCCGGGGTCACTCCTGAGCTGGTCGGTGGACAACAAAGGTTACTAAGGAGATGGAAAGCAGAGGTTTGACAGATGAAAAACTGGTGACTGTGCATCGACCTCTCTGGTGGATACTGGAAGGGTTGGATGGAGCCGAGGTCCGGAGGTAGCAGTCCGTGGAGGTGGAAAAACAGCCTAGGTGGAGAGCAGCACATGGAGTCTGAATATTCGAAAAGCTAAAGAGGAAGATGGAGACAGACGAAGGCAAAAAATAATAATCAGCAACATAGAGGGCCTGAGAACTAGAACAAACTGGCAAGGGAGTGGTAGGTGAGCTGGGTATAAGTAAGGTGGAGAACTAATGAGGTGCAGCTGGTGGCAATAAAGGAGTGTGGAGCAGGTGTGTGTGGTGTAATCAGGGGCCAAAAAAGAGAAACAAAGTGAGGGAAGTGAGAGAGGCGGGTGCAGCTGGGCAAACCTGAAAGACCCACCCCCAAGGATGGATACCAGACAGACAGAACACCATCCCAGGGAGGGAGGCGGGGGCCACCGGAAGAAGGGCATCACAGGGGTCCCCCAGGTTTGTCCAAGTGAGCTCAGTAGAAGGCGATGAAGAGGCTGGGATCAAGGATAAAGGAGCGGGGAATCCATGACCGCTCCTCCGGACCATAACCCTCCCAGTCCACCAAGTATTGGAACCCCTGGCCCCTAGGACGGACATCCAGGATCTGCCGGACGGTATAGGCCGAACCGCTATCCACCTCAAGGGCCAGTGGATGCGGAGCCGGCAGCGGACAGAGGGGACTGGAGGAGACGGGCTTGATCTGTGAGACATGAAAAACAGGGTGAATACGAAGGGAGTCAGTTAATCTGAGTTTCACAGCAGTGGAATGTATGATTTCCTGGATGGTAAAAGGCCCTAGGAACCGAGGTGATAGCTTGGGGCATGCCCCTTTGATGGGTACATGGAGAGCCACACCTGTTGCCCAACCTGGTAGGTAGGAGCGGCCCGACGGTAGTGATCTGCCAGCTGTTTATTTTGTTCGGCAGTGCGTATCAGGGCAGCCCTGGTCTCAGCCCAGATAGCCTGACAACGGGTGATGTGTGCTTGGACCAAGGGGACTGCAATATCTGTTTCGGCTGCAGACAGAAGGGGAGGTTGATACCCGAGGGACGCTTGGAAAGGGGACATACCTAGTCTGGTAGAGGTGGAGGTTCGGCCCATCAGTGTCCCCACTTTCACTGGTGGGCCCGCTCTTTTGGCTGCACTGGGCAGGCAGCAATGAGATGATCCGGAGCCCCACAGTATAGGCAAGACCTGGTGCAGATAAGGCGGGCCCGTCCTTCGGGGTCCAGACGGGCGCGCCTCAGTTCCATTGGCTCCCCGAGGGGCCAGCGCTGGTCACCCCCATGCGGAGAGAGCTCCGGGCCCCGACTGGTGGTGATGGCATATTATGGATCCATGTGACCGAATGCTGCCCTGCTCTTTCCCTTTGTCTATCTGGATGGCCAAGTCTACCAGAGAGCAGAGGTCAGGGGGCTTGTCCTTGGTGTTTAATTCGGCCTTGACATTATCGTTGAGACCGTGCCAGAAGGCGGCGCGTAGAGCTCGATCCTCTCAGCCGGCCTCCGTCGCCAAGACCCGGAAGTCGATGGAGTGGCCCAGGACGCGACGTGCCCCCGGCGTATAGTCATAAGCTCCCTGGCAGCTTGGCTCTGATGAGACGGTTGAGAAAAGATGGACCATAGGTCGTCCAGGAATTCAGTAATGGTGGTACCGATGAGTAGTCCAGGAGCGTCCGCAGCTTCAGCCCAGGTGAGTGCTTTCCCTCTTAGGCGGTTGATGATGTAGTTTATCCTTTCTCTGTCGGTGAGGAATGTCCGGGGTTGCTGATCAAACACCCGGCGGCACTGCAGGAAAAAGCCCTCGGCATTTCTCAGCGCTGCCGTTGAATGTGTCTGGCTCTGGTATAGGTGGGTCTCTGCGGGGACTTGAAGAGCGGGTGGCAGAGCATGGAGGATAAGCCGGGGATGCAGATTGTTCATGCTGAGACAACAGAATGGCGGTGAGTTTAGCTACCTGTTGTGTAAAGCTGAAGACGTCATCTTGTTGTCGCTGCAGTGCCTGAGCCATTTTCTCCATCTGTGCGTCCTGACAGATATAGGACGAAAAACGGCTTGCACCGGAGTCAGCAGGGTCCATGTTGGCCAGTTCGTTCTGCTATGATTGCTCGCACATGGAAGGGTGAGTGAGCATACAAAGACGGACCCAGATAGTAATATAGAGGGCCTGAGAACTAGAACGAACTGGCAAGGGAGTGGTAGGTGAGCTGGGTATAAGTAAGGTGGAGAACTAATGAGGTGCAGCTGGTGGCAATAAAGGAGTGTGGAGCAGGTGTGCGTGGTGTTGTAATCAGGGGCCGAAAAGAGAAACAAAGTGAAGGAAGTGAGAGAGGCAGGTGCAGCTGGGCAAACCTGACAAAAGTAGATACGCTTCAGATAACACCCGTAAATTCTTTAACTTAATCAACCTTGCACAACAAAAACAAACTGACACCATAATTGTATCATTAAACACAAAAAAAGCATTTGGCAAAGTTAACTGGTCATTTCCCTTCAGCACACTATGAAGGTCTGATTTTGGAGAGTCTTTCATCCACTGGATTAAAACGCTATATACATTACCAAGAGCTACACAAACAACAAATCGGATAACCTCACGAAGTTTCACACTTCACTGGGGAACTAGACAAGGATGCCCACTCTCACCATCTCTATTCGCCATTTTCATTGAACCTCTAGCAGCAGCAATATGTCAGAATAACAGCATCAAAGGAATACAAGATACTAACTCACGACATAAAATTATGCCGATGATTTACTATTATATCTACAGGACCCCTACAGTTCACTACGAGAAACTTTCTTCATTACTAATACATTCTCCAGGATTTCTAAATACACAATAAACTTTAAGGCTTTAATGCTCATCACTCATGTTTTAGTCAGATACCATTTTTTGTGTTAATGGTTCACATTCATGTTTGTAAGTGGCATCCCAGCTAAGAAGGAACATTCCCACAACTTTTAGTAACAGTCTCTATGAGTTCTACAAAGGTTACAGATGGAACATTAATTGAAAACATTACATTAATGTTCTAAGGATGTTTTCACTGATGAAATGTTGTTGCAATGTTCTTTTTTCACCGATTTATAACGTTCTAACTGAAATATTCAATAAATGTTCTTAGAATGTTGTGAATGCAATGTTTGTTTGCAAACATTGAAGCAACGTTGCATATTTAACAAACCTAAAATTTTCTGACTGCAACGTTTCGAGAACCTTCTCAGAATGTTGTCATTGTTCTGACTGCAACATTTCGAGAACCTTCTCAGAATGTTGTCATTGTAATGTGTCTTGCATAACATTCACGCAATGTTATTAAACAATGTTACAACATTGTGGCTATAACATTCCGAGAACCTTCTCAAAACATTCTCACTGCAATGTTTCTTAAATAATTTTCAGGCAATGTTATATATAAAACAAAGGTAGAACATTGTGGCTAGAACATTCTGAGAACTTTGTCTAAACATGTTTGATGACATGTTTCTTTGAAAAAATTATATTGGAGGTGTAGGTCTCAACAGTTAGGTCTCAATTTTTGTTTCACCTGCTCACTTTTTGTTGCACTGCCAGTGTTCGTGGGTGTGGTGGACACATAATATTCTGCTTTATAAGTCAACACAATCAAAAATTTTATGTTAAAGTAACATGTTTACATTTGCCCTTTACCTGATGATGTCTGATGTCATCTGCAGCCATGTTGTATTGTTGCATTCATCTTAGGCATTTTTCATTTACACAATGGCCTTTATTTTAAAGCAGGAGAATTTTAGTGGCTTCTCACAGTGTTGGGTGAATCCTCTTGCTTGGTGTCTGTGTGCACTGAGGCTTGATGATCTGCCTGTGGAATATGGTGGCAGATAATATCTCTGAGGATGAATTATGTTGATAATGGTCAGCATGTTACTGTTTAGCCACTGGCATACACATACAACAGCTGTTTTCCGAAGAAGACACACACATTCATGCTTCTTTCTATAGTTGTGAGGACAGTCAGTGACATACTACATTTCCTAGCCCCTTACCGTAACCTTCACCAGCACAGCTAAATACCGTGGAACCTCGGTTTCCGTGATTACAGTAATCTGTTCGAAAAGGTCATTTCCCATAAGAAATAATGTAAATCCAATTAATCCGTTCCAGACACCCAAAAATATTAACAAAAAATGCATTTTATATTTTTACATACAGAAAACAATGAGAAATAAATATAAATGACTAATGAAATGGATAAATGAACATTTAACATCACGTTTACCTTTATTGAAGACTCTTGTTGGCGTATGGAAGATGGCGAGGATGGGAGAGGGAGGAGGAGAGGTTATTGTATGGAAGGGGAATCCCCCTCCATAAGGACTTCATGTATTAAGGCCCTATCCAGGGTTCCTTCGGGGTTTATTTAGCAGTCACAACAAGCGCAAAAAACAATGGCAGACTGAGTCTCGAACGCATAGGATGCTTTGTGTGGGCGCTCGATTCCAGGAAATGAGTGGCCGAGTCACGCGGGCAGGTGGACGAGTTTGGTACGGACTAGTGACACTGAACCGACCAATCAATTGTACAAAAACCAAGTGGATGTACAAAAACTGGGACAAAAATTCGACGAAAAAGGTTGTTGAAAACCGAATCGTACGAAAAGTAGGGCATACGAAAACCGAGGTTCCATTGTACCTATCCCCAACCCTGAGCCTTAATGTAACCTACTGAAAACCCAAACGCCATAACACCCTCAAAAACCATTTTGAAGTTGTGAGGACTAGCTGAAATGTCTTACAATGTAAAAATCTCCTTACAATGAAAACAGTTAGCTGGTTTTGTCCTCTTTATTTTGTTCAAGTCTATATTCATGAATTTTCCAGATGCTGAATGTCAGTTTACTGAGAGGTCAGTTACCCCATCTTTCAGCTTCTATACAATACTGTACTTGTCACACTATCATTTATATTACTCTGTTTGAGACAGTTTGTGCATTTATAGGTTTTGCACACTTAATATTTTCCTGTCTCTGTGTGTTGCAAATAAGGTCAAGAGAATTCTTATTAATTCAAAAACACAGAAAAGTTGTCAAAAACCCACATGATGATGTATTTTTTCCTTTGCTAAGTACCTCTAAATTGTTTGCAGCCTCAAAGGACAATTTATTCTCCATATAACAAAGCACAATGATGCAGTGGCTTTCTCCCATGCAACTGTTTTATGGAGTCATTTAATGCACATTGCCATGATGCTTCTGAAAGCGAATAGACCAGCGAGACTTGCAAATGGAAATGCATGTTGGGGATTCAGTATACGTACACCCTCATTAGCGCTCTTAAAGAGGCAGCCTGAGTTGTTAAATATCCAAAACAGCCATGCTGGGACACTGGCTACATGTGTAAAGAGAGTGTTCAGATTGAAATGTTGCAGCGATCAACCTTGTCCACAGGGCTTGTCTAGACAGTCGCCCACTCTCTCTCCTCTGCTCCTCCATATTGTTCATTAGGCACTGATCACCTGCTTTTGTGTGCTCATCATTGACTATACAGTAATAAAAAGTTTTCAGTTACTCCTGAACTGTATTTGGCACTGGTAAAAACTCAGTCACTTAACAGAACTTCACTTATGTTCTTAAGCAAATGCATAATTTAGGTATATGGTTAAAAACAAACCCTAGTTAATATGCCATTGTTTGTTTGGACAGTAATGCACACCTCCTGTGCCTCTGATAATGTAATATGAGCCTTTTCTATTGTGTAAAAGTGTAACATTGCTGGTAATGGTGGTCTGCACTGTCTGCACAGACCCAGATGGGGGATGGCTCAGTTCCAAGGCCATTTACCAACTTTCTTTCTCTACTTTCACTGGTTTTTACTATTATTATTATTGTTGTTGTTATTCACCATCCATCTACTGTATTATCTATGCCACCTATCCTGTGGGTCGGGGCTAGGCTGGAGCCAATCCCAGCTGAAACTGGGAGAGATGCAGGGTGCACCCTGGACAGGTCACCAGTGGCTGACACATATAGAGAGCCAATATTATTCCAAAATAAATAAACTTGAACTTAAAATCAGCAACCGTATTTCTGCTAAGGCTTACATTTGCAAACACCTGCTTTTTGTCTAGACACAAGACGTCTCACATTTTCATCATGCAGCTCTTCAGAAACTCTCCCTCTGTAAATGGCCAGGCTGATTTTCTCCTCTGCCACAATAAAACTTGCTTTCACAGCAGCTTCACTGTCTGATTCCACTTTGGTGAAAACGTCTGCTGTGATGTCAGATTCCTCTTCAACTCCTCTATCTTCTGTAGTCTCTGCTCTGCATTCACGTTTTTCAGCTTGTCCTGATGTTTTGTCTCATAGTGCCGTCTTAGGTTATATTCCTTAATTACAGCCACATTAGCTCCACAAATGAGACACACGGGTTTACCGGCAATGTCAATAAACATATACTCAGCCTCCCACCGGTTTTGAAAGGCTCTGTTTTCAGAATCAACTTTTCTCTTGGCCATTGTTAGGGGCTAGCTTTGACTTGAAATTAGGGTTGTATACATCAGCAGACGCTTGATTGATTTGACCTAATTGACACGGGAATGATCGCAGGTAGCCTATCGTTCGGTAAGGCAGCTGTTGCACTGCATTATGGGATTTGTAGTTTGTGTGTTATTGGTGCTTCATATCGCCAGGCCGAAAAAAAGATATATAAAATGATCTCACGGGCCGGATGTAATTGTACGCCGGGCCGGATGTGGCCCATGGGCCTTGAGTTTGATACATGTGTTGTAGATGATAAAGGTTAATGTTACACACTGTCCAAAGTAGTTGTAAATGTTAACTCCAAGTGTTGTGACTGCTGACTCATCTGACCTAAGTGTTGAGTCATTTCTAAGAGAAAATGTGATCATCCTCTCTCTGTGTACTAGTCTGTGTGCATGCATATGTGTCTACCAGTCAATCTCTGTGACTGACTTGCCAGTCTAATTTCAGGAGGTGACAGGTCTGAATGAATGGTGCCATCTCAAATATATTCAGTATACAAGTCCAGATTACATTTGTTGTTTTGCTTCTTTGCTTTGTTTTATTTTTTTTTCTTGTTTGACTTCAGTTAACATTTAGTCACGAGCCACAGTGTGTTTATCTGTGCTATAAAACTTTTCTCAAATAAGAAGAAGCTTTATTTATTGTTATTGTAACATTGTGACATGTACAACGAAATTATGTTTGGAACCAAGGGCCCTGGGCCGCTGCATGCATATGTGCCGCCATCACGGGCAACTAGGGGGTTCAGTGTCTTGCCAAGGACACTTCGACATGTGTGACATATAAGCCTTTCCTGCATTCCTTTACAGATTCACCTTTTGTTATGATGATGAACCAACTTTTAAGGGATTTCGTAGCCCACGTCAGTATCTGCGTCCATGCAGATGCTGCTGCGTCCACCTGTCCACCCACATAAGCACAAACACACACCAACACCAGCTGCTTAACTAGACGTCAAAGAGTGGAGGTGAATGGAATAAAGATGTGTTGTTGTGAGCGCGATGAGTAGCTCTCCATGTCTGACCATCTGCAGCAGCCGGGCTCAGCAGGAGGACGAGGAAATGAGGTCAGCTCAGCATTTGAAGCCTGCAAGCTACAGGCAGACGAGGCACCATGCCGGGGCTGGAAGCTCACATCAAAGGCAATCAACCAAAATAGCCAAATATTGTTACTACTGTAGACGTGTGTGCTGTTCAGTCTGGGGGCTGAGAATTTCAAACTAGAATGAAACACTTTGTCCCTACTCTGTTGTGGATGTAACCTGTCAAGTGAGATTCCCAATTTAATACACAAAACATACAAAGTATTAAAATATGTAATGTATATGGAGGGCCCTGTGCATTTGCTTATGTCACTGTTTGCTTGTCTTTGCTTTTCATACTCAGAATTACAAAAGAACAATAAGTTTTTTAAGAAACCCAGACGTTCAGGTGGGACTCTCTTCATCCATGCCATATCTCCCACACATGCTGCACATCGATCTTAACCTCTTCCCTGCCAAATGAGGTTGTCTTGATGACAACTGAGTGAACCTTGTTCATAAAACCGTGAATCAGTTGAACACTCCAGAAAAAGCAGGATCTTAAAACTAGTTCTGTCAAAATTAGTTCATTACCATATGAGCCTCTATACTATGATAAGGAAATAGTGCCCCAAGAATAGTTGCTTTATTTAACATTTAATATGACCAGGGAAACAGCAATGATGTTTCTGACCTCTTTTGCAAGGGAGTCCTGGCAAAACAGCAATATAACATAGATAAATAAATCAGTGACATTGTTGATACAACATTCTCTTTATCTTGATGAATCCATCGAAATAATCAACAAGATGCTTTGTGAGGGCATAAAATATAGCTCAAAAAAGCACAACACGTTTATCAGCTTGGACCTGGTGAACTCAAGGATGCTGACGCAGAGGGGATGGCAGAAGCAGTTTTCATCTCTCTGACAAAAAAATGACCTAAAAAAAATCAACTTGTCTGGTATTGCAAGTATTAGGACTGGAAACATCTTTCATTACTCTGTGTAAACAACACCAGCATCAAATCTGCAGCTTATTCACTGTGTTTGCCACCTACTTGATTTAGCTGCAAATAAAACAATGCAACTTCTCCAAAGCAACCTTGAATAAATGATAAAGAAAACATAACTGGTTTTCCCACTAAGCTAAATGACAGGCTGTATAAGAATCTACCAGACAATAAATAACAGAGGTGGTCCTCTAAAAATGATATCACTAAGTTCAACTTGGAGCAAGGGGATGCTCTCAGATTGCAAAAGTCAAGGACAGTTAGATCTGGAAATCTAACCCTACGTACTGCACAGCCCATAACCACATCCAAGCCATTATGTCACTGTTTGCTTGTCTTTGCTTTTCATACTCAGAATTACAAAAGAACAATAAGTTTTTTAAGAAACCCAGACGTTCAGGTGGGACTCTCTTCATCCATGCCATATCTCCCACACATGCTGCACATCGATCTTAACCTCTTCCCTGCCAAATGAGGTTGTCTTGATGACAACTGAGTGAACCTTGTTCATAAAACCGTGAATCAGTTGAACACTCCAGAAAAAGCAGGATCTTAAAACTAGTTCTGTCAAAATTAGTTCATTACCATATGAGCCTCTATACTATGATAAGGAAATAGTGCCCCAAGAATAGTTGCTTTATTTAACATTTAATATGACCAGGGAAACAGCAATGATGTTTCTGACCTCTTTTGCAAGGGAGTCCTGGCAAAACAGCAATATAACATAGATAAATAAATCAGTGACATTGTTGATACAACATTCTCTTTATCTTGATGAATCCATCGAAATAATCAACAAGATGCTTTGTGAGGGCATAAAATATAGCTCAAAAAAGCACAACACGTTTATCAGCTTGGACCTGGTGAACTCAAGGATGCTGACGCAGAGGGGATGGCAGAAGCAGTTTTCATCTCTCTGACAAAAAAATGACCTAAAAAAAATCAACTTGTCTGGTATTGCAAGTATTAGGACTGGAAACATCTTTCATTACTCTGTGTAAACAACACCAGCATCAAATCTGCAGCTTATTCACTGTGTTTGCCACCTACTTGATTTAGCTGCAAATAAAACAATGCAACTTCTCCAAAGCAACCTTGAATAAATGATAAAGAAAACATAACTGGTTTTCCCACTAAGCTAAATGACAGGCTGTATAAGAATCTACCAGACAATAAATAACAGAGGTGGTCCTCTAAAAATGATATCACTAAGTTCAACTTGGAGCAAGGGGATGCTCTCAGATTGCAAAAGTCAAGGACAGTTAGATCTGGAAATCTAACCCTACGTACTGCACAGCCCATAACCACATCCAAGCCACAGCCAAAAAGCAGGTCTACTCCCCATTAGTGTCAGATCCTGGATTAAGCATACTGTGGGCGGCTGTGACTTAGGAGGTAGAGCGGGTCGTTTCCTAACGGGAGGATTAGCAGTTCAATTCCCGGCTTGTCCAGTCAACATGTCGAAGTGTCCTTGAGCAGGACACTGAATCCCCAGTTGCTCCCAGTGATGACACTGTGTGAATGTGAGCGTTTGTGAGTGTGAATGGTTGAGTGGTCAAGTAGTGTGAAAGTGCTTTGAGTGTGCTGTAAAGCATAGAAAAGCGCTATACAAGTATAAGACCATTTACTATTACTCCCTAACAGAAACACTGCAACAGCACAGGGATAGATGGACAATCACTGCCACATTGGGCCAGCCAGTGTCACACTCAAACAGGTAGTGGTGTTAGATTTTACCCAAGTTCTTTTATTGAAAGCGTTAGAAGTTAAGACAGGAGAGCACTGTATAAAATCAACAGAAAGTTTACTCAAAGTCCGGGCACAGGTGAAGTCTTACAGCGCTGGGATCAGAGAGACAGAGCTCCCGCAGGAAATCCGTTCTCTGAGCCATGAGTTACGTTTTCTCATTACATTTATCTTCTTGGGCTGGTCCACCCTGGACAGAGGTACAACATTTCACGCTTCATAATACTATTGGCCATTTGGCGTGAGCAGGTCAACCTGTGCCTGCGTCTGCTTGCTGAAATGTGATCTAAACCAGGTATGTGTGTGTGTGTGTGTGTGTGTGTGATTTTCAGGTAGCAACTTGATCAATGAACACTGAACATTGGGTTGTCTGCACTGCAGACTCCCTGTGTGTGTGATCCTATTGCGGGACAAAGCAGGACCTTGTGAGTATGCTAAACGGGCCTAGGTGAAGGTGCAAAACAGGCCAACAGGTTTTTGTTAAAATGTAAAATAGGCTATCTGCTTACTTGAAGATACAGACATCCTGTCTCTACAGAATTTGCAGCATACAGTTCCAAAGTTTCACTCAGTACAGTTTTAATATATAAGCAAGGAAAATAAAAGTAACTAAAAGAAAATGAAGAACTGAAAAGTGACTAAAGGAAACTAAAGTTATGAAAAGTAACTAAAGCTTATAAAGTAACTAGAGCCTATAAGAATCCAATCTTACAGTGGGAATTATGGTGTCAGTTTAGAAGACAATCAGTTTGAAGATTCATAGTTTAAAAATCCATTTTAAAACACTAGCATACATAAAATGGATGAGACATATCTACAATATGGGTATAAAAATGTTAAAATTGCCAATCCAAACAAGACTATACCAACAGAGATGCGCCACCCTCCTGATCATTGTATTAGATACCAGGCTTCTGCTGTAGTTTACAGCCCTCTGTAGTTTTGGATAAGATTAGAGACTGAACGTGGTCATACATAAGGGTTACTGAACAACTGTCATCGTAGATAAGAGTGAATATTGGACTTGATTCACTGAGTGGACACAAACACCACTCCAATGAGATGCATATGCTGGTCTGTGTCTGTTGGCATATTAATGCTGCCCTTCAGCCCCTTAATAGACAAAAAGAGATTTTAAAGGATAAGGCAGGATATTTCTACATTAACAGTATTTTCAACAATCCCCATAAAACCAACAATGAATTGCCTCTAGTCATGGTTAATATCTGTCAGTCTCCAACCTGGATTAGCATATTTGTTTGTGCCCTATTCCACCTGACCCAAGCGTGTTAAGAATGCTGCCCCAAAGGCTCCAAATGTTGTGTACTCTCCCCGCTTCCCTTTTCTCCCTCTATACCAGCAACTGCATAGTATGTTCATCTGTCTGTATGACTATGTACAGACAGGAGGTTGAGCAGCGAGATTAGTGGCTTATCCAGCTAACTTAAAGCCATTTAAAGGGCTTTCAGATAGGATGTAGTAAGCGCTGCACTCACTGCAGGGGTTGGATGTAGCACAGGGGATGAGGGCACACTTGTGCAAATTCCTCACATGTAGGGTGTCACTTGCTAGATGACCAAAAGTCTTTCCACAAGGTGATTAGCATATATTAACTAGTTTTTTGAGCAGCTGACTTAGATACATGATGTATCTTTCTACATGTCAGTGAAAAGCTCTGGATTTAGTTGTATTGATGAGGAGGAGGAGTAATGTTATTGTTCCCCAGTCTGGAGCTTGAGGAGTAATGTTAACATCACTGGCACTGCTGTTTGCTCTAGTCCATTTGGATTCCTGTGATTTATCAGGGAGCTCAACTTTGGTTGATGTAAATTTGTGGTAATCAGCAGCTTGTGTTTGGATGCTGTCATGTTCATATCATTAAAACCTGATATGCTAGTGAGAGATACAACAGCAGAGGGGACATGTAGGAGGAGAAAGCGTATCGAGCGCTATTGTTATAGTCACCCAGCATGCAGCTTGTTAAGCACTGTAGCTCAAATGAATGGAGACCAGCCCATCTGGCACAAATGGCACCCTGCCAGTCGGGTTTTGGACCACACCCACTGTTTAACATTACTGGAGATGCATATGAGAATTTCCCACATTGTAAGTGTTACATTTGTGGGAGTCACTGAAATGATGGCCGATACCCATAATCACACAGCCCTCACACAAAAATTCAAGCCCTCTGATGTGAAAATAATTTTAGTCAAAAAAGAGATTACCATATTATGAGATGAAAGTGTTCCAGCTACCTTTGACTGCTGCACTACAGCTCATGGCATTCAATTTAATTCAAATTTATTTGTATAGTGCCAAATCACAACAAATATCATCTCAGGACACTTTACAAAGTAAGGTCTAGACCAGACCTGGGCATTTTACGGCCTGCGGGCCACAACTTTCCACACAGCTTTCAAGACAAGTTATGTCATATCCCACAAAATCGCCAGAAAAAAAATAAGCCGTTTTCTGACGGCGAGTTTATTAATTTAGTGTTTATTGGACTCTGCAGCACTAATATGCCCGGAGAAAAAGGACGCATATGAGAACGTGCCCCTCTCCTGACGCACTGTAAAGAGGAGGGTTGAGGACATCGCAGGAAATCTTTGGATCTACCTACATATGTGAACAGACATTCTCAGTGATGAAGTTCAACAAATCCAAATTTCAATGCACTTGTTCAAGCCAAAGCCAGACTGGATTTCTGTCACTGAACAAGTAAAATTAACTGAAAATGCATATCTTTACCATACTGCAAAACACCTTTTCAGTGTTAGGTGAAGTTGAAAATAAAATGGAACTGTGATGTAATGTTTGTTTTTGTTTTTACTGTTTATTACTTCTATAGGAGTATTTTCATGTTTGACATGTTGACACCACAATTTCATATATTTACAGTGGGTACGGAAAGTATTCAGACCCCCTTAAATTTTTCACTCTTTGTTATATTGCAGCCATATGCTAAAATCATTTAAGTTCATTTTTTTTCCTCATTAATGTACACACAGCACCCCATATTGACAGAAAAACACAGAAT
>NW_018128036.1:159711-160734 GCF_001952655.1 Monopterus albus
ATTAACGAGACAGAGAGATAGAGATGGGTAGGATGTGCAACAGATAAGGGCGATTAAAGACAGAGATGGAAAGGTGCTAACAAGTGAGGAGAGTGTGCAGAGAAGATGGAAGGAGTATTTTGAGGAACTGATGAATGAGGAAAATGAGAGGGAAAGAAGGGGAGAAGAGGTGAATATTGTAGAGCAGGAAGTAGCAAAGATTAGAAAGGATGAGGTGAGGAAGGCTCTGAGGAGAATGAAGAGTGGAAAGGCTGTTAGTCCAGATGACATACCTGTAGAGGTGTGGAAGTGTCTAGGAGAGACAGCAGTGGAGTTTCTATCTAGTTTGTTCAACAGGATTTTACAGAGAAGATGTCTGAGAAATGAAGGAGAAGCCTAGTAGTGCAGATCTTTAAGAACAAGGGTGATGTGCAGAGTTGTTGCAACTACAGAGGTATAAAGTTGATGAGCCACACAATGAACCTATGGGAAGAGGAGTGGAGGAGAGAGAAGAGAAAAGAAAAGCAACAAGACACAACAACAATCAAATAGCCCTAACATGCAAAAACAGATACAACATATATCCTCTCAGTAGTATCGAAGGTACGTATGTCTGGGTGCAACTTGCTCATTTGAAGAAACTCTATCTTAACAATGATAGCAACCACAGTGAGGTCGGGCTGACTGTACCTTCAGGGCTTTTGCAGGGTGTTTGTTATTTAGCTTGACTCATGAGCTGCTTATTATGTGTCATTTTATTAACATGGATTTGGATTCCCAAACAGCGACTGCAGATCACTTCGTGCTGTGCCCTCTAAGTAGGCTACACATGGTATGTCGTACCAACACTGTTTGACCATACATATTCATATCTATAGCTACATACTGAGCACTAGTTTATTTTTCTTATTTAAAAATATTCTTCATGATATATAATAAATTATTCAGAGTGGATGCCAGCATATTATTTGTGGATTTAAGGGTTAATTTTAAGTTGGTGTGGCCATTAAAATACATTTTGGTATCTGACCTTATACTTCCCCT
>NW_018128036.1:162283-163693 GCF_001952655.1 Monopterus albus
TTAGAGACTGGAGCAGTGAGGAAAAGACAAGAGGCAGAGATGGAGGTAGCAGAGATGAGGATGTTGAGGTTCTCTTTAGGAGTGACCAGGATGGACATGATTAGGAATGAGCACATCAGAGGGACAGCTCAGGTCGGCTGTTTTGGGGACAAGGTCAGAGATTGAGATGGTTTGAACATGTGCAGAGGAGGGATAGTGGTTTTATTGGTAGAAGGATGTTGGAGATGGAGCTTTCAAGCAAGAGTTCAAGAGCAAGGCCAAAGAGGAGATATATGGATGTGCTAAAAGAGGACATGAAGTTAATTGGGATGCTAAAAGAGGACATGAAGCTAATTGGGATGAGAGTAAAGGATGCCAAGGATAGTTAGGTGGAAACAGATGATTCGCTGTGGCGACCCCTAACGGGAACAGCCGAAAGAAGAAGAAGAAGAAGAAGGATGCCAACATATTATTTGTGGATTTAAGGGTTAATTTTAAGTTGGTGTGGCCATTAAAATACATTTGGGTACCTGAACTTATACTTCCCAGCCTACACACTTGTCAAGAAAATTGTAAAGGCACCTGTGAATGTGATAAAAGGTAGTCTGCAGTGTTGTTATCACTACCCTTATTTTGGGTCAAAGCAAGTTGTACTGCGTTGACTAATCAGCTTAAACACAGCCTCAGCCTCTCCCCCCACCTTAGTATAAGTGGGCAGCCTCCTGCCTTGATCCATTGGGGTGAGTGGATAGAGGAGAGAGAAAAGAAAAGAAAAGAAAAGCAACAAGGCACAGCAAACACAAACAACAAACAATCAAACACTAGTCAGGTTGATGTGACTGGTGACTGCTCATCAGCAACATAGAGCTCCAGAGCCAGGGCTACCTGCAGAAAGGTACAGGGAGAAAGAGATGACACACTACAGGAGTGTGGAGACATAAAGTTAGTGATATGTATTGGTGGCATATAGATGCATGGAGAGAGAGGAGAGAAGAGGGGAGGGGAGGGAGAAGCTAAGGAAAGAAGCTAATATGGGAGAGATATGATCTCTCTTGCTAATTCCTGTCAGTACTCTGGCTGCAGCATTTTGGATTAACTGGAGGATTTTTAGGGAATTACTGGGACATCCTGATAGCAAAGAGTTACAGTAGTCCAGCCAGGAGATAATAAATGCATAGACCAGTTTTTCAGCATCACTTTGAAACAGGATGCTCCTGATTTTTGTGATATTGCACAGGTGAAAGAAGGCAGTTCTAGAGACTTGGTTTATGTGTGATTTAAGGCAGTGGTCCCCAACCCCCGGGCCGCGGACCAGTACCGGTCCGTGGATCAATTGGTACCGGGCCGCACAAGAAATCATTAATTATTTCCGTTTTATTTATTATCTGAGTCTGAACGATCTTTTATTTTGAAAAATGACCGCATTCTCTC
>NW_018128036.1:164202-171682 GCF_001952655.1 Monopterus albus
GCAGTTCTAGAGACTTGGTTTATGTGTGATTTAAAGGACATATCCTGATCAAAGATGACTCCAAGGTTACTCACAGCAGTAGTGGAGGCGAGAGCTATGTCATCTAGAGTAACTACATGGTCAGACAGCAGATTTCTAAGGTTTTCAGGCTCAAGTACAATAACTTGAGTTTTGTCAGTGTTTAGAAGTAAGATGTTACAGGTCATCAAAGCCTTTATGTCTTTAAGACATGCTTGAAGTTTGACCAACTGATCTGATTCATCTGGGTTCATAGATAAATATAACGGAGTATCATCTGCATAGAAATGGAAATTTGTGCTGTGTTTCCTGATAATATTGCCTAAAAGGGAGCATGTATAAAGTAAAGAGAATTGGACCTAACACAGAGCCCTGCAAAATGCCCTGACTAACTTCAGTCTGTGTGGAAGATTCATCATTAACATGAGCAAATTGGACTCTTTCTTCGACCAGATCAGCAGAGTTGTGTTTCCTCTGCACTGTAAAACCCATTGCCACTTCTCTGATGTTATTGTTGCCAAAGGACCTTCAACCACTTTCCAATTAAAGTGAATAGAAAAGTTCATCCAGACTTTTGACTTATATTTATAAATAGTTTTTTGGTGCCTTCTGAAGCACACTGACATGACTCAAATTACTATATGTTCAAATACTTGGGCAATAATGCTGATTTTGATTATGAGAATACATTCATACATACTAATGCAATTTATTCACACAACAACCATTGTAAACAGTGTTTTGGTATTTTCAGGAGGTTTTGAATTGAAATATCAACTTTAAAAATACATATTTTTAAATAAGAACTAGTCCCCATTCAGAGCCAGCTAGGTTTTGGGAGGCATGCCTATACCGAGTAATTACCCATAATAGCATATATGGTACTAAATGATGGTCTATTTTTGAATACTTGGTAATACTGAGGCACATCTGCCACCATTTTAAAGGTACCAGTGCTGATAGCCATCCCTACCTGTGTGCAATCGGTGTATGCTGAGTTTACATCAGTCAGTTCCAGACTGAACATACTGTACAGTCAGCTTGTTTCTTATCCATCGTATCAGACTAATGACACACTGGGCCACATCATAGTTTTATTGAACCATCAGCCTTTCACAGCAACAACTACTCAACAAGTGGCATGCACACAGATACATAGTGTTGTCTCTCTGTCCACTATTCTCTGTACATCCCCCAGAATATATGACAGCAGCAACAAGGACAAGCTGTTTTCCCTACTGGTAAATATTCTGACACACTTTGTCTGACATGCTGGGTCTACCAGGCAGGAACAAGGATGGATAGGATGCTTGTGTGTGTGTGTGAGTTTGGGTTTGTCGGTGTGTTTGGAAGCATGTATGACAGCCCTGTTGTCTTCATAGTGACGGGGCCACGCTTTGACTCGGCCTGGGTAACTGGGCCTCTGTTATTCCCACCCCTCCACGACAGAGACCTCAGCTCCCACCACCCTCTGCCTCATCAGCTCACGCAGAGGAGGAGGACTAGGCGCTGCTTTCTTACCAGCATGGAAATGTTGACATGCACAGGCTGGCATCCCTTCATTTGGAACAATATCTTCCTCTACATTGCTCTCTCCTCCCTCCTGCTTTCTTCTCTCTTTTCCCTCTCATTTGCTTTGGTGTCTGAACTATGCATCCAGCCACAGCAGAAAACAGAGGGGAGTATTTATAAAAAAAGGGGGGAGGGGGGAGCACCTCTTTTTAGCCAGACACAGGGGATTATGTTTTATTATTTATTTCTCTCTTTTCTTTCTTGACTCGTCCAGCTCCTTTAATGTCCCCTTTTCTCCCATTTCCCTTTTTATCATCTTTTTTCTTAGCAAGCAGTTGCCAGTTCCTGTACCCTAATTACTGTTCCTCTTTGGATGGCTGTCCTCTTTCAAGCTAAAGAGGCTTAACACAACACAGCTGAGAGGAACAGCACATTTGGTAAGGGAAAGGATTTGGAAATGTGGAAATTGTGAAGTTACCGAATAAGCTTAAGGTAGGGAGGGGCCAGGCATGGTGTGGTGAAGAGGAAGAGTAAATAACCTGCCACCAGTGTGGCTTGCAGTACTTGTTGTTGTGTTTGCCAGCCTTTGAAATGTAATGATTAGAGGCTACACTAATTATGAAAGTCATATGCTAGAAAACATGTATGAAGTGCAGATTGCTGGGAGCTGTACATGTGCCTAATGACACTAGAAGCACTTCTTATGGTCATTTTAATTGTGTGCATTAAAAACATGGAGTGAAATCTAAAACAAGATTTAAAAATATCACAAAATGATTTTTGTGCCTAAGTGCAACAGAAACAGATTTAGCAAATTAACCCAGTGCGTTCTCATCCAAAGATGTCAAATACTGGCAAGTATTTGACTGATGATGTCAAATTGCTTTGGCGTACTCATTAACATAAAGGACATATGTTCTTGAAATGTGTGTTCATCACTCCCTCTCAGAGGGCTTAATATGTATGATGTGCAGCATTCATCTCTGGCTGACAGTTCTTGGTGGTAACTTTAGCATTAGTACAAAGATTGCCTCCTTCAATGAGTATAGCATGGTGTGTAGTGTCGGTGTCAAGTTTTCAGGAAGTGTGGACATGATTGAACTTGTGGGATTGTTTTTTCAGAAACTGAATGACATTTAATTTGAATACAAAGATATTTGGCATGCAGAGGAGGTGGTGGTTGAACACAATGACATTACTAATGGAAAGACGAAGCCTCATTGGAGTGTAGGATATGGTCCGTCTTACCATTGCTAACTCTGAGAGACGAGGCAGTCCAAGTAACTTCAAAACAGTGCTGATTTATTCAAAGGATCACAGCTAAAATTAACATTACACGCTCAGGTATCTTGCACCTCCAACATGCACGCAGGCAGATGTAAGATGAAAGACCCTGAGCCCACCAGGCCAATACATTATATCACCTCGGTTGGGCTAGCCCCATACTACACAGAAACGTCAACCGAGACGTCTCTGTTACCAGCTCTGCAGCTGGTCATAGCAGTAGTCAAAACATGAAGCAAATCAATGTGCATGTGTGTGTGTCTGCTGATTAAGTGGTGTGTAGCTAAAAACATTCTCACGACCTCTAGTAACATGTCGTGACTTAAACATAAGAACATATTATGGCTAAGGCTACAGTTATACACGTCATAATAATAATATTAAACACCCTGTCTGCTGACAGTCATCAACTCTTCTCTCTAGTTATCCTTGACCAGATGTACCCTGTAGAAACTCATAAGCATGCCTAAGCATTTAACAGTCTAACTAGACATCCTATCTCCACTAACATTTCTAATACATAAAGTATCTATCCAATATCTATCTGACTAAAAATACCTAACAGGAGCATTGAAGTTTTCTAGCCTTTTGAAGCAAGGAATGGTCCGTGTGTCGAAGCTTCAAGTGATCATGAAGCCATCTAGTGGTTACCACAGAAATGTGTGTATGCTCAGTTTATGTGTAGAAATAAGGCACATTTAAGATTAGCCAGACTTGTACATAATGGATCACTGGTGATCGGTGCACAATGCATGCTGGTTTTGTCTGATGTAACTCCTACATAGGGAACAATATCCTCATGGGATCAGCTGCAGTTTTACAACAAAAGTGTCTGACCATAATCCTTATCATACAGGTACTGCGCCAGATAAAGATTTATTACCTGTGATGCTGGGTTTCACATTTCTAGTCAAAGATCTGTTAAACATGGTTAACATGCTTAAATTACATTAAGAAGTAATAAATAGTAAACTATGCTAGAATGAATGAGAACTTCTTTCTGAACATTGTCTTGAAATCTGTCATATCATATAACTGCTTTCATAACTCCGCAGTTATGTGGACTTTGTAAAACAATATTGTCAATACAGCTTCATTAAAACACAAGGGGCAGAATGAGGGTTTAACTAAAATCTTCCAGACTGACAAACTAGAGCGTCATCTCCAGGAGGGGCCATGGAGACAAACATCAGAGGCGCCGATCAGCAGCAGAAACAGATTTTACCTTTAACTTTAATGATGCTGGGATTTAAACAGACCTGCGTACCAGTGAGTGATCCTCTGTAGGTTTATATGCCACAAGCAGGGCACAGGATGGCCAAACTTTGGCACATGCTAACCAGTCGCGAGCCAGTGCACAGCTGATGTGTTCATTGTTGCTGGTTGACATGTAAACTAACATGAAGCAGGAGCAGCTCAGTGAACAATCAGTGCATTTTGTCAGTTTATCACTTGAGGGAAGAGCTCAAGTGTTCTTATAGCTTCAGGAGGCATTTGTAATGTAACACACACACACACACACACACACACACACACTAAAGCTGCACTGCACAGACGTTGTTACACAAATCAAGTAGATAAACCTGTAGAGGAACAAGAGCTGAAAAACTGAAATGATGAAAATACAAAAAGATATCCAAGGAGTGTGTCCAAAACTAAAGTCTAAACTAGCTGACTCTAAATTTCTCTCAATCACAACACCACGACTACTGTTGCTGCAAGTGAGGCTGCTGAACTGAATGAGCTATGGAGGTGCTGCTCAAAGGCAGTATTTAACTGCCTTTTTCATTATCGTTATGCGTTGACTCACAGTTCTTGGCTTAGAGAAAGCAAAACTTAAAAGCAGCTTCAATTCAAATGTTAGAGCAGAATTTATAACCAAACTCAAGATGCTGACGTGACAACACTGCCCACTGTGCTTCCACCATACTCCTGTCTCCACGTTTTTCTGCTGCTGTAGTGTAGGAAAATGCAGCGCTCCATTCATTGAAGGATTAATGTTATGTTGCAATGGAATGAATAAAATCTGATAACTAAATAAACAAAACATATCAGCATTTGCAGTGTAGTTGCATAGGCTATATAGGAGCATAATTTTTAGAAGAGAGAGAGTGCCCTTTTGGCCAAGACTGGCCCTAAAATGTGAAAAAAGTCAGAAGTACTGTTCGGGATAGCATAAAAGAGTAACAGAGCCTGAGAGCGATTGTCTCTTTTCAATAGCATAGAGTTGACAACCTTGATTTAACAATGAAAAAATGCAGACATAATGCAGTAACTGGCAACTGGCATAGGCACGATGTCTCAGAAGACGTATAAAGTCTGACCATGTAAGCATAACAAAACAGTAGTTATAACTATGGCACCTGCAGCTGTAATCCTGTACACTTTGTGCATACTTTTTTTTTTTTTTTTTTTACAATTTTTCTGTCTGGTGGTCACTGCATGACCTGTATAGAAATAGTTTAAAATGTATGGCCCAATAAACTACTGTATATCTAATATGATATCTCACACCCCTAGAGCGCATCATATGGTTCCTAACATACTGCTTGTGTGACAGCAGTGCACACAGTAACTTTACCTGTCATTGCCTGTAACGTCATTGGACATGTGCACGGTATTTTCTGTTATCATGGCTCATGAGCTGTATTCATATGTTATGTTGTGGGCTAATTATTATCCATGGATTTAAGTGTCAGATAAGTGATTCTCAAGGACCAGCTTGAGCACACCTACTAATAGCAATGCTGGTCATGGCTGAACTGAATGAGCTAAGCAGGTCCTGCTCAAAGTGTGCGCTGTCACTCACTCCAGTAGCCCACTGTATGTTGTCATGAGAAAATAGAGTATGTTGTAATTATGAGAAAAATATTTTGTATTAACGTGGAACAATCCTGTTATGACAAGTTTAGCAAACTTTTTTTTCCTCATGGTGACAACAATATGCTGCCATAAGTGGTTCCTGTGCATAGTAGAGTAGAGTAGAGTAGGTACTTTATTGATCCCACAGTGGGGAAATTTCTGTGTTACAGCAGCAATAGAGAACAACCAACATAACACTGCATACTATAAAAAACAATCCCGCAGGCATCATGGACTGTAACAGACATGGACACAGATTAATATGTAGGCAGCCACTGCCAACCAAGTGCCTCAGCTCAGTCCGGTGGTCCTACTATATTCATCCACCAGACGTTCTAGACATTTGCTCCTCTGGTGTTACTACCAAGGCCTAAAAAGGAATTGGTAGTAACACCAGAGGAGCAAAGCACCAGCTACTGGCTGATAAAGTAGTCACTTGAGACTGCAAGACCAGACATAGCAACTTGTGCACTGCCTGGATTGACTACAAGAAAGCCTATGACTCAATGCCTCACACATGGATCCTGGAATACTTGGAACTGTACAATATCAACAGGACTCTAAGAGCCATCATCAAGAACTCAATAGGAATGTGGAAAACAACCCTAGAGGCCAACTTCAAGCCAATTGCACAAGTCAACATCAAGTGCGGTATCTACCAAGGAGATGCTCTGTCCCCACTGCTGTTCTGCATAAGCCTGAACCCCCTCAGCCAGATCATCACCAAGAGTGGTTAGGGATACTGACTATGGAATGGAGCAACCATCAGCCACCTCCTCTACATGGATGACATCAAGCTGTATGCCAGGAATGAACGAGACGTCAACTCACTGATCCACACCACTAGGATCTACAGCCAGGACATTGGAATGTCATTCGGACCGGTTAAGTGTGGTCAAATAGTAACAAGGAGAAGGAAGGTAGTCAGAACTGAGGGGACTGTACTATGAGAAGGCAACATAGCAGATGTTGAGGGCAGCTACAAGTACCTTGGGATCCCACAGGCAAATGGGAACCATGAAGAGGCCGCAAGGAAAGCAGCAACCACCAAGTACCTGCAGAGAGTAAGGCAAGTCCTGAGAAGTCAGCTGAATGGAAAGAACAAAGTCTGGGCGATTAACACCTACGCCCTGCCAGTCATCAGGTGCCTCGCTGGCATAATAAGCTGGCCAAAGGAGGAGATAGAGGCCACTGACATCAAGAAGCTCCTTACAATGCACGGCGGGTTTCACCTGTGAGATATTAACTGTGTGAGACATTGCAATTCAAGCATCAACACTGTTCACTGTGCACACATAAGAGTGTGTATTGTAGAAAACACTAGTATCTTTATGCACTTATATGGAATGTAACTTTCACTGGGTTTGAAGTATGGGCACTGTTTCATATGACTGAACTGAACAAGAATGTAACCTTCAACCATGTTTTAATCAGTTGCAATGTGTGTTCACTCTAACATTGAGATGTACTTTTGGGAGTAGTGCTTACCACTGCTTCACATGAAGGGAGTCACAGGAGAAAGCAAATGATTGAAAACAGTGGACATAAAGATGTCTGGTTACACTCCACTGTTTATACTTAATGAACTGATAAGGATAAGTTTTAGCTTTCTCAGCATTACTGAGTGTTCATGTAATCATTATGTGTATGTGTGCTTTTGATCACAGGAAAGTACCTTAGTTTTAGGGAGGAAGACTTAAGTGTCATGAGATAAGCACTGTGTATGGTGGGATAGAACTTTAGTTGAGTATTGATTGATCTCAGCTGCATCCTAAGGAATGTAAGGAGGCGGGAAGAATAGTAT
>NW_018128036.1:173522-178594 GCF_001952655.1 Monopterus albus
AATAAACAAATATATATATATATAATATTTTATCAAATTATCTTTTGTAAACACTTTCAGCATATAATGTCAAGACAAACTACAAAGTATAAACTAGAACAACATTTAGAATCCCATAGGTTTTGAAATCTTTGCCTTCCACTGTCTTGGACCATGTTCTCTGTGTATGTGTGTGTGTGTGTGTGTGTAATTCCCAAAATATGTGTGTGTGTGTGTAATTCCCAAAATATGAGTTTACTCACAGGTTAAGATTGGAATCTACTGAGGTGACTGCATCTCACTGGGGTTTGTTGCTGATAACCTCTTGGTTATTGATGGTGAGCTGATGTTTATAACAGGAGTGTCTGCAGGCCACAATGGCAAAGCAAGCTGCTGACTGAGATCCCATTTCAGTGTTTTTGTTTTAAAGGCTATGCAGGAGATAAGTGCTCATGATTGGCCAATATTCTTAAGCAGCTTCTTTTCTGTTGTCTGCTCTGAGGGGATTCTCTCTTACAGATATAGATTTTCCTGCCAGGGCAATTTCTGCTTCACTTCAATCACAGTCCTTATGTAATTTTCCTCAGGTGCATTTCTACTTTTTTGCGCATTGGTGTGTTTGGTATTTTCCTCCCATGAATGAGTGCACTTATACTAAGGTGGGAGGAGAGGCTGAGGCTGTGTTTAAGCTGATTAGTACAACTTTGCTTAGCTTTGACCCAAAATAAGGGTAGTGATAACACCACTCCAGACCACCTTTTATCACATTCACAGGTACATTTACAATTTTCTTGACTAGTGTGTAGGGGAAGTATAAGGTCAGATACCAAAATGTATTTTAATGGCCACACCAACTTAAAATTAACCCTTAAATCCACAAATAATATGCTGGCATCCACTCTGAATAATTTATTATATATCATGAAGAATATTTTTAAATAAGAAAAATAAACTAGTGCTCAGTATGTAGCTATAGATATGAATATGTATGGTCAAACAGTGTTGGTACGACATACCATGTGTAGCCTACTTAGAGGGCACAGCACGAGGTGATCTGTAGTCGGTGTTTGGGAATCCAAATCCATGTTAATGAAATGACACATAATAAGCAGCTCATGAGTCAAGCTAAATAACAAACACCCTGAAAAAGTCCTGAATAATCCTGTTACACAGCAGGTACAGTCAGCCCGACCTCACTGTGGTTGCTATCACTGTTAAGATAGAGTTTCTTCAAATGAGCAAGTTGCACCCAGACATACGTACCTTCATTACTACTGCGAGGATGTATGTTGTGTCTGCTTTTGCATGTTAGGGCTATTTGATTGTTGTTGTGTCTTGTTGCTTTTCTTTTCTCTTCTCTCTCCTCTATCCACTCACCCCAACCGGTTGAGGCAGAAGGCCGCCCACCAAGGGTCTGTCGGAGGTTTCTTCTGCCCTGCTGTCACCAAGTGCTGCTCAAGGGGGATTTGTTGGGTTTTCCATCTGTAATAATATTAATAATAGTAAGGTCTAGACCTTACTTTGTAAAGTGTCCTGAGATGACATTTGTTGTGATTTGGCACTATACAAATAAGATTGAATTGAATTGATTAAAGTGAGAGACACATCCATTGGCTGTGCGGCCTGGTAGACCACAGTCACGGTCACCATATAGTAACTGCAATGGTTACAATATTATTATTATTATTGTATTATTTTAAAAACAGTTAAAGGTTTATAAGCTTACATGTGAGACCCCTGTAGATTTCACGCACTGTATGCAGCCCTGTGTAAATTACGTTATGTAATTGCTGCTGATTTAAATTCTTTATTTTGTCCACACACAAAAGCTGGTCAGTGACATTAGTAGACTACCACTACTAGTGAATATTTATGTGCACTACTACTACATGAATAGTTTTGTCACTGGAATGGAATATATAACTAGCAGAAGTAGTAGTTACAGGCAAGGAATCCTTCCTCATATATTTCCATGTCCTGACATCAGTGACATCAGTCAGTCAAGTTTCCACCCTGCTCTTTAAAGGGGATGAGAGGAGCTGGTTTGATTGGACATACAGTAACTAAAGTCAGCCCTGACTCCACCTGCTAACACAATGTGCATGGTAACACCTGGTTACTTTCAAAGGTGTGCTGTGGTCACCACAAATATCAAAATATTGTTGAACATGTCAATTTGCACCTTATACTTAGACTTCAGACACCGGTTTAACACTGTATCCTTACAATATTTTTTCATTGTGTGGCCAGCTAGAGTGTGTGGGTTGAGACTGAACTTGAATACACACATTATTTGGGAAAAGAGCATCTTCAGCCATGACATGCCGTCTGTCTGTGTGTGTCTGTGTGTGTTTGTGTGTGCGCTTGTAGGAGGTTGTTCCTTGGTTCCTCTGAGTCAAGGCAGTGGGGAACAGGATTCTTACATCCGTCTCACACCAGTGAACAGGTGTGAGGGTCAGGCGTCTGGAGTGTGTATGTGTGTACTGAGAGATCCTATAAAACATGTCAAGACGTGGCGCTCGATGGCATGGAACTGATTGCCCTGCCAAACCCTGACAATTACCATCCGGGCTTGGAGAGACCCTCCCCCCCAAACACACACACTACCAATTCCAGCCTTGAATGTTTTTCCCCACTCCAGCCTTATCATTCTCTGACCATCATATGATAAGAGGATGAAAAGGAAGACGTACTGTGCAGCTAATGTCTTTTCCCTGCTTTCTCTACATTTCTATATACTTTTGCTTTTTTTGCACATTTGCCAGGCCTTTCCCACTGCACTACTAAAATGACTTATGGCAACAGCATAGGAAAGCAACAGGCCTTATCCTTTAAGCACTAATCAGTTTATTCCCTGACAGAATCAGATAGTTCTTCTTATAACCATGTGGACAAAGGTACTTGTAACCTTGTGAAACCATGAGCTTTCTCTAATATATTCAAGTAGTTAATTTATCCTTAACCGTGCAAATTGTATCATCCAGTCGATAAGAATACCAGAACAGAAAATGCCAATATGGATTAATTTGCTGTCTGTGAAGATTTTTTTCAAGAATATTATGTAAAAATATTGTGTAAATTATGACACATTGCCTTTGACTTAGCCCTTGTACATGTTTTAAAGAAAAGAAACAAATTAATTTTCTACTCAAAAGTAAAGTATTTAAATGCACTATAGGCGGTATTGGTGGTTTTTCATCTTAGGCAGGACCTCCAAAGGAATGCTTGAAGGCAGCATTACAATAGCAAGCATTTTTGATTGCATCTTAGATGTAGCTTGACCCCATGATGTGGTCCCCAGTTTCAAACCAATGTCAGACATTCCTCGGGCTGTATATGAAAAAGCCCAGTACCTACCTGTAGCCTTTAGGGAAAACAACACATTGTCTGATATTTAATATATCTGTGTGTGCATGTGCACACACATGCATGTTCACAAGTATTACTGTTTAACTGACCAAAGCTATTTTGAGTGCACTATCATTATCTTTGGCCTCAAGCTGAACACTCCTTTAAATATGCTAATTCAGCTGGTGGAGGCTCTGGCAAGGTAATTGTTAAGCTTGTCGAATTTGACAGTTTGCCTTGTTGTATTTGTAGCAGACTCACTTTCTCCGAGCACACACACACACACATTCAAAAGGCATGTTTTGCCCAGCCTGTAATGCAGGTGCTTCAGATTGATACTATATAGTATTATCTTCAAGTTCCATCCTAACTTCACAAGACATTCAGTTTAGAGGTATTTACTGTATGCATGACTAGATCAAACTGGTAGGTAGCCAGCTGGCTGCTTCATTCAGTAGAGCTCTTAGCAGGTGTTCTCGCTCACTGTGTCATTAAAGATTAACACAGCACTGGTCAGGGAAACACTGCCCTCAAATGCTCTGTGAGCTGTATGTCTGTCTATGTGTCTTTATTTTGGTTTGATGATGTGGCAGGAACATTTTCACAATGCTGAGCATAGTGAGGAACAACATTTAAAAAGTTAGCAACTGTGCTGCCACTTATTACATTAAGTGGTCTTAATCCACTTTCTTTAGTTTTGGATTTGAGATAACTGTTCCAGATTAGTTTTAACCCTCCTGTTATGTTGCGGGTCAAATTGACCCACGAACATAACTGCTGTAAATGAGACAAATATTTGATATGTAGAAATGAACTTAAGGATTTACAATACTTCAAACTAACTTGTTCAAACAACATTTAAGTCTTTATTTACCTTCAACAGGACAGAGTGATAAACTTGTGTCTAAACTCCAGGTGCAAGGAACATACAGTATGGATGTGTTCAACAGTGCTTTGCAATTTTACTGACCAGGCTTGTGTTTTCTTAGACAGTAGTGGGTTGGGTTATAGAGCCACATACAGTTCAGACTGTAATTATATAGACAGTTACACATTTTAGTTCCTCAAGCTTTCAGCTTCAGGACATAAAAATTTAAAAATAATTAAAAAATTGGCTTTATGGAAGTTTTTTTAAAATGTGTAATTGTGTAGAATATGTATTACTTATACACTGTTTTTAAAAATATGATTTACCATACATTCCAATCATAAATGTGCATTTAAAATGTCAACCATGGGGGGAAAAGCAAAAGTTATAACTGGTACATAAAATGAACTTGGACAAAGACCTAAAATGATTGCCCTTACGAAATCTAGAACTAATAATCACACCCAGAAACAGGGCATGGACCTTTCCACACCATGGTCCAATCAGGTGATGCTACTTTATAAGGCCTCAACCAATCAGACAAAGCCATGGGCTCAAACCAGCAAATGAATATGCAACATTCTGTCCCTTTGTCTCAGTTCGAAAGCATCTTTTGAAATGTTAATTTTATTGAACTGGATTAGAAGTTACTTGACACAGAGGCGTCAATTTGTGAAGTTGGGTGAATACCAATCGAGTGAGCTGGACATTGTATGTGGAGTGCCTCAGGGTTCTGTTTTGGGACCTACGTAAAGTATTTATACTATACATTAATGATATATGCAAGGTTTCTGATTTAGTGAAAGTGGTTTTGTTTGCTGATGACACTACCATATGGGCATCGGGTGAAAACCTACAGCAACTATCTGGATGGGTT
>NW_018128036.1:180758-197096 GCF_001952655.1 Monopterus albus
GCACATAACAACGAAGCAGGTGAAACTAATGTGAGTGATGAACGTAAAGAAAAGACCAGAACTAAGGTGAAAAACAGGAAATAGTGTCAAAATAAAAGCCAGACAGGAAGCAGTGGAACCGAACCATGACACAGACCACCTCCACTCTGAGCCCAAAAAGGGTTCCGCTTATTCCTCTGGCCATGTGGAACCTCACCTGCTCCACGTAACAGCTAAAGCTAAATACCCTTGTGGCTAAGCTGATATCTTGCAACTATAGCTTATCTTAAAAGCCCATAATTTCCAGGAACTTGTTGTTTCCCCTCCAAATTTTCATTTAAATCATCAAACTTGGATCCAAAACCTAACATGATTTATGCTTCAATATAACTCATTGTTCCATCACCACTTCATTCATTCTATCTGTCAATTCCACCCATTTCTGTTTGATTATGTACAATCCCCTCACGCTTTTTCTCTTTGTAAATATGTAAATAAACTTATATAGATTTACAGAACTGGCATTTTTATTGTTTTCTTTTGTAAAAGTTTAAAAGTCCTTGTCTAACTACTTCAGAGTGAGTCTTGATGAATAAGTGTTTGTTGTTTACCATGTAGCTCACAAAATAAAAAGCTTGATGCTTCTTATTACACAGTATATTCATAATCATAGATTGTAGTCCAAAGAGGTGAAACTTCTGTTCTAAGCATGATTTCCTTCAGTCAGTGTCATTCGGTTTTCAGCTAAACTGAGCTTGAGCACTTGAGGGTGAGATGCTCTCAGCATGCTGGCCTCCTGAATTGGAAATAAAAATTTCTAGACAGCTGAGATTTTCAGTGACTGGAGTTATGTAATGTCAATTAAGTGCACAGTCCTTAAAGCCATACTGCCTTGTACTGATGAAGAGATCATTAGATGATTCAATTATATTATTTTTCTGTGTGGAGAACTGCTTCCCACCACTGGGAATTCCGACACCCAAATGAAATGTGGATTAAGTGAATTTATGTTGTATTGGTTAAAGGGAATGAAATACTTCTGTCCTTCCCTCTCTTTCTCTCCTTATCACTGAGATGATCTCTTGATATAAAGACGTCCAGAGCAGAAGAGGATTTTAGGAGGAGTGAAGTAGGAGGAGATGACAGAATGCAACCAGCTTGCAGAAATAAAGCAGCAGTCAGGACTGAGTAGATTGAACCCAGAGAGAGACAGAGACATGAGTGGAAGGAAGTGAAGAGCTATAAAAAGACAAATGTGGGGATGGTGGATGAGTAAGCTAGAGGATGAGGAATGAGAGGAGGAGAAGACAAAAGCAGTGGATCTGCAGGTTTTAGGAAACCAATTTTAGGACATATTTTAATGCCCCCTTGACCTGGATTTAAGACCAAATGAACAAGAGTAAGAAAATAAATCTGCAAGATGAACATACAGTAATTCTTTCTTTAACATAGCTAACAAATGTTACAAAAGTAAGACTGAGCTGTAAGTAAAGAATAATAGGCAGCTAAATGTTTGCTTTAGTTCCGGTATGCTATCCCAAAAATTGGAAATAAATGTATATGTATATAAAACCCAATCAAACAATAAGAAAAGAATATATTAAAAATGTGAATACTTCACTGTAAAATATCAAGTTGGTTGACAAAGGCCATAGAGCTGTTGCTGCTCAAGTTGACACCACTTTTGTATCAATGCAAACACCATGAGAGTCAGTTTCTAATGACATTATGTTTGAAGTATACAGTATACTGCATGCAGTGACTGAAATGAAGGAGAAGCCCCTGACTGCAACATCCAGACTGGGGCTGAGCTCAATAGAAGATGAGGAAAATATCATCAGCATGGAACCGTTCATGTTCTCACTCCAATTACAAACGGATTATAACATTTTCTGTGTCTAAAAGTCACTTTTGGCTTTTCCCGTTTTAGGGGTCGCCACAGTGAATCGTCACACTGACAACTCGCATGTTGACATTTGGCACGTGTTTTATGCTGGATGCCCTTCCTGACACAACCCTGATTCAAACCCGGGGCGCATAATTTTAAAAAATGTTATATTATTGAAGAAAATGGCCATTAAGCCTCTTCAAACTTTGTTAATTTTACTATCTGGGTTGCAAATACCTTAACTGTTAATCCATCCACTTTGTATAATGTCATGAATTAAGTCAGTCTTTTAGGTAGGGGCCCACACATTTAGCGTTTATTGTACAGATCAGATCACAGCTCATTAGCTTTAAAATGTTGAAAATTGCACTCAGTATCTACATAGATTGTGGAAAGTTTCTTATGATAAGCACAATCATACAAACCTGTCTCTGATGATAAAACCATGTTATGTAGATATATTTGATTTATTCATATATTATTAATTGATACATAATTTTTTTTGTATATTAAATTATCACATCTCATCTCATCTCATTTTCTATACCGCTTAGTCCTGAACGGGGTCACGGGGGGTGCTGGAGCCAATCCCAGCCAGCATCAGGCGAAAGGAAGGGTACATTAAATTATATTACATTATATAGGGTTGTCTGCACACGTATTAACCAAAAACAAGAACATCAAATCCATGCTTGATAAATGTGAGTTTTTTTCCCTGATGTCATGACCTGGCTTGTAGGCCATGGCAAAATGGCAACAGACATAATTTCCAGTATTTTAACTTAAATTTATTAAATCAGGAAAAATGAATAACACATGAATTGTGTATATCAGTCATATCAGTAGTTACTGTCAGAGTGGCTGACTGTAGAAACAGTGTAGGGCAGTTGTAAGGTGCAAAACAAAAAGAAAGGCATGAAAGGCACAGCAAAGCATGGTGAGCAGAGAGCAGCAGCAACAGGCCCAGCAAAGCCTTACAGCCAAACCATGGTGCGCATGCCAAGTGATTGGAAGCCTTAACATTTAACCCCTGCAGAACAGCAGACTCAGTTGTTCCCACTCTGTAATCAGGTAATTTTGCACAGGCCACCTGGAAGATACCGCAAGCACACCTACGCACACAAACAGAGAGACAGCCACCCTAGGCAGGGTCGCCACGCTTACAATGAATTACTTTCCACCAGTGTGGGCAGAGTCAAACATTTGACCCTACCCACAGTGAGCTCAACCCAATCTGCATGCTGCAGTCATGGAGTGTTCTAAATATAGTGTTCACATGTGCATCTATGCTCTGTGACTTCATGACTGCTAAGTTACTGGAATGCTAAAGCTGCTGTATTTTGTAATGTGTTACTAAAGTAAAAAATAATAAAGTTGAAATATTAATGTCAAGGTTCTCCGGCCTAAGGAGCTAAATGAGTTAGTGGTAGCTAACTGATTCTTCCTTTTACTGTTTCTGGCAGTGTGTTTGTTTCTAATACATCCATAGGGGCATAAGTTGAGGGGCATAACTTGACTGACATATTTTGAGGGGTGTGAGTGGAGGGGTGCAAGTTGAGTGATGTAACATGAGGGGGCATGGCTTGAAGCAGTCTTCACGCTGCAGCTGGACCCTTCTCGGGGATTCTCTTAAATATAAAAAAAAAAAAGCTTGGGAAAAACTAAATAATTATGTGTGTGTGTTTCACCAAAGTAACAGATTTTTGTGTTTTTATTATTGAGTTTTCCCTACTCAAAATTGTTAGAAGTTTCACTAGCTACAAAAAGTGCTTGGAAAATGTTTTGTCTGATTTTCCTAGGTAACAATCTTTACCGTGCACCACTGATACATCTATGAGTTGTATACAAATTGAATGTACACTGGTACATACTGGCTCTAGTAAACAGCCATATAAATTCACTCCAAAGTCCTGGCTACTTGACTGTTATGTAACAAATGTAGTTGCCAGTCATATCAGTATACAATATGCAACCTTCAATACTGGTACAAGAATGAATCTGCCAAGCTTTGGGGTTCACCAGGCAGATTCATTCTTGTACCAGTATAGAATCAGGCAGTAGACTCCATGCTTATTAGCCTATTTACCTATTAACTTGTTAACCTACAGATATTACTTGCTGCCTGTGATCTTGGGTGAGACTCGTTGCAGCCTTTTGGTTATGTTACACAACTTTTAGTGTCTGTTTTGTGTTTTTATCTAAATACTTTTATCATTTCCACATTATTTACTATTTATACTGCTGTGTTACAAGATTCATATGAATTGATAGTTTTGTTTATAATGGAATACATGGCATCAACACAGTTATTACAGTAATTAAGAACAGCTCTTGATATCATAAATTACACATTAATATTTGAGGAATATTGTTTTACTTTCTGTTGATACCCGCATAACATGTTGTGTTCTCTGCGCAACATCCAATAACTGAATAGTCAAAACACTCAGTATATTTAGAGGCCCATGCTACAATTTCTCAGAATGATTTCTAATCATATATTATTTACAAAATAAAATAAGAAGCAATGCCCAACATAATTTTCAGTTGACACCTAAAATATTTACAACGATACTAATAGTACTAATAATACTAATGCAATAGTTAAAATAATAATATAAAGATGAAATTTAGAAAGCTGGAACTAGATAATGTTTATTATTTTTGCTTGATAAATGAGTAAAATGATTAATTCCCTATCAAAATTGTCAATTTCGTTTGATCAGCTATCAATAAATCCACTAATTCTTTTGACTCTGTACTGTATTGGTAATAATTAGACATGCATTTAGGATTCATTGTATTCAATAATTGAAACTCACCCTTTAAACAACAATTGTGATATTCAAATTCAGAACATGCAGCTTTCTGGTTTTATACTGTATTTGGATAACTGTAGAGCTTATGTGAGTTTTTTAGAAGCTAAAGACGCCCTGGGAGATGAGAGGGAAGGGGAGCCAGAGAAGGAGAATGCAAAGACAAAATCCTCCTTAAGGGAAGAGGAAACACCTTTCATGATACAGCTATTTAATTATGTTTATAAAACTAGAAAAAACCTAGAAAACTTAATTTTATCATCATTATTATTATCATCAAAATATAAAGTCTATGAGCTGAGCAGGAGCAAGTGGGCAGGGGCAGTGTGTGTGTGTGTGTGTGTGTGTGTGTGTTGGGGGGGCATTAATGCACATGTCCAATGGGCCCTATAATGCAACAGCAAACCTGGAAGTGAAAATATTTTTTTGCTTTAGGTGAGCAACTTCCATTCCAGTGACTGAGCGCTATATTTCTGTTCAGAATCCAGGTTTTCCTCGATGCAGTAAAAACATGGATTTTTTTTTCTGTTCTTCTGCTGCTGTATCAGCATTTTTTGTTATAATATAATGATTTGCTGGAATTTGTTGGTTTATGGCTTTGTTTGTTAGCAGCATAACTCAAAAAGTAATGAATAGACTTTGCTGAAATCTTTTGGAGAGGTAGGGTATGACCCATAGAGCAATTGATTAGATTTTGGTGCTGATACATAACATGATTTGGATACAGGAATATTTTAAAGGTTCTTCACCATTGTGAGTGCTGGAAAGGCTGTTTGTTGACTGTATGTGTATGTGTGTTGCCAAAGTGCACAGCTGTGCTGCTTAACACTGAGCACATACTGAGACAAATCCCAGGCTCAGCAACAGCTGCGTATTTTTTGTCAATGGAAAACGGGTGTTGTCACTTGGTACACACTGCTGTGTGAGAGAGGGACTGAAGGAGCCCAGTGAGATGACAATCCAGAACTGGGTAAAGATCTACTCTAGGCAGTGACAGCTGGGCAAGAGCCAGTCGGGGATATCTTGATCCAAGTTGGTGATGGCAGAGATTTAGATCCAGGCTCAAAGCTTTTAACATTTTCATCCATAGGACTGGTATTATGCCACTTATTCAGTTTTGACATTTTTTCAGGCAACAAAGTAACCACTGAGATTGACAATATGTGGTCAGTCTATCCAAGCAATGTTAATTTGGAAATTTGTTCCAACATTTTTGGAGATGTTAAGTGCTTGTTAGCTGACCGAGCTAGTTCTCCTACCAGGCAGCTACATCTCGTTCAAAGCACAGTAGTCTGTCAGCGAGTACGCCAGTCTTCAACTGCACATTATAGTTACATTTCAGCAATCGGAACCTAATGAGCGAAACACCCTGTGCTTTTTACATCACCTGGCATAACCTCACAGGTTGACACTGATTGTCCTGTGCTTTTCCACTGTATTTTTCTGTCAGTTTCTGTTTAGAGGCGGGAGGGGCTGCACTCCTCTCATACACACTCACAATTCAGCATGAAGTATCACTCCATAGTGCAACATTCAGCCAGTAACAGAGACTGTATGAGCAGTTTATCAAACAGCTGTTGAACAAGCAGACCACTAACTTGCAGAAATGTGCCATCTTCACTTCTTTTCCTATGGTCCACTCACTGAAGTCCCCGTTTTATGGCTAAACCATCAACTGAATGTCTGTCATGTCTATTACTGCTCTTGAATAGCTTTCAAACTAATAATGATATCAGTGCCATTCCAAATGCCAGCAGAAGGTTTTCATTGTCAAGCAATCATATTATGAGGGTGAAACTATCATGAAAATATTGTTTTTACATGTAATGGCATTATGTGGAAACAGAGTTACAGTGGTGCGGTGGGTAGAGCAGTCGACTCCCAACCAGAAGGTTGAAGGTTTGAATCTCGGTGCCTCCAGTCCATGTGTCGGAAGTGTCCTTGGGCAAGACACTGAACCCCCCCGTTGCCCCTGATGGTTAGAGCCATCGGTTGAGTTGGCGCTGCAGATGGCTGCCATTGGTTCTGTACCGGAAACAAATTCCTTGTGTATAACATATTTGGCCAATAAAAGTGATTATCCTTATCCTTAGTTACCCTTGTTGGAGGTTTTGAGTGCTGTCTAGCTCTGATATGAGAAGTCCAGTTTGGCTGATTGCATAAGACCTCCCAGTTAATCAACACTAAACAAGAACTCTAAGGGTACTATGTTACTGAGGCAAACTACATTAATTATTTACATGCTCCATAAAGTATAGTGTTCTCGATGCTGTGACACTACTTTATATTATACACACCTTCAGTGACAGAGACCACATTTAGTTATTTTTGCTTCAATTTGTTCATATTTGGAAATTATTTATGATTTTAATTCTGCAAAAGGAAATAAGACAGCATAATTGAAACAATTATATTAGGCCCTAACAACACAACAAAGTAGAAGCTGCACATTATTCATATGCTTCAAGAACGTCACCTCTCTTAATCAGAGATACTGTATCTCATCAACAAACACAAAGACCAGATCAGTGTGCAGAAGCATGTTTTAGTCTGTCCCTCTTGTAGATGTGCTAGATTCTCAGTAAAATGGGATTACAGGAGAGAGACAACATTATCATAAACTGTGATGGGTATGCATATACATAGTCACAGTTTATGGGTTATATAGCCAGAATCATTCATATTACTTTGGGACTGGAAATAACTTTGTATTATTGTGCAAATGTAGACACATTGTGTGCAAACAAATTTGGAATTAATCAGATTATTTCATTTTACCACTCATACCTGTTTAGTGCTGCATCACTGGTTTGTCTGCATGCACATGTGCACATATAGTATGTATATATATTGACCTGTGTTGTTCATTGTGTCATGAATAGCAGTTGCATAATATGAACAACTATAGGCAAAGCCGGACAGATTGGGAAAAGGTGACTAAATGAGCTATAGACTTAGTAGATGGCCACTACACACACACACACACACACACACACACACACAGTGCAGTATTGAGCTGCCATATATATTGATGGAGGTGGAGGGTACTTTCACCTTTGTCTCTTGTTACTAAATGTATGTGTGTTTTCTATACCTTCCTGCCATGTGATTCTATCAGACCTAACCTTATATTGATAGAAAGTAATCATGGTTGAATATTGATAGAAACCTCTTCTAAGGTTAGAGCATTGATTAAAACTAAGGCTCATGCGTAATCCGCTGCTGCCAAGCTGCCATCAAGCAAGGCACTGAATCCCCAGATCCTCTATTGTCTGTGCTGTGTCTGACCAGGGCAGCTCCCAGTGTTAATGTATGGACCGGTGTGGGTGTTACTTCAAGGATCATGGGTATTTGTTGACTTTGATAAATAAAAGGCTGAAGAAACTCCACCAAACAATCATTCTTTCTGTGTCTATCTTTCTTCATCAGGCAGGCAGACAGACAGACAGAGAGATGCTGACAGTCTAACAGGACCTCCTCACATTTCATCTCAGCACAGATGACCACAGCTCTTTTATCAGGTAAGTTTTCTTAGCACCCACTCTTTTAAATTGGATTTAGCTTTTTACTGTATCCGACAAAGGCTATAGACTTCCAGCAATGTTCCATTCTGAGTCTGTTTTTGTCAGCAACAGACATGAAACCACATGTAATGATGGTAACACATAACATGGCTTTATCAGCTCACTGTTAGGTCTGCACACACAGAACAGAAGCTCAGCATTCGGATATTTTGATGTTATCATATGTGTGAAGTATCCTCCTTGAGCTCCTGGTTTGACCTTGAATAATGAGGGGGCAAAAAAAAACTTTGGTTTCTTTGCAACTAATGAGGCTGAAATCATAAGCCTTTTTTTCTGAAGTACTGATATCTTCTTTAACTTTCTTTTCTTCATTGTCTTCACCACTGTTTGGTTTGGCTAAAATTAACTCTGGTAAATTTGCCAGTTTGGCGTGGTTTGGGCTGGGGTGACAGTTGTCACTTTATCTCTAATGAGGACTAAACACCAAGACTGAGAAGGATCTGAAAAGATAGGCCTTGGTGTTTTTCTAATTGGACTGGTGGTTTGTTTATAGTGTGAAAGCAAAGCAGACCAACCATAAGACTTTCTGACAACAGGTATGTGATTTTAGCAAGAATCCAAATTATATACTGCTATTAAGTTCATCATCAACAACTAGCAATAATGGATAAATATTATGAGTTGCATACACTACACAAGATCATTATGTAACTATAGCAACTGTTTGGTAATCATGCACATGCAAAAATGCAGGGAATCAGGTTTTGTCAGTTTCTCATTAATGCTACCACACAGTAGCTATTCAATTCTAATGTGTAAGATGTCTCATGTTGTACTGTTTCTCCCTGTTTTGTCTTCTAATATCCCGTATGAGCTCCAGTTGGACTCTTGATTAATAATGCTCATAAACAAGTGTTTATTCCTGAGCTCTTTCTGACCCAAGAGAAGGGAGGTTTTATTAAAATACTGCATGATATCAGTTTTAGTCTCTGCTCTATGTAGCACTGGTGATCTAAGATGAGATTAGTAAACCTACCCAGTGACTGAGTTACCTGTAAGTCCATATGTTTACACGTTTTCACTTCTTAGGTATTATGTAATATGTCTGTGTGAACATGAACCAGGTAACAACTACTTTCATTTTCATTGGTCTGTACCATATAAACCAAACTGCAGATATAAGAGAGAGTTAACTATTTAGTTCTTCAGAATATGCGACTGTTCTACAGTACTTTCAAGTCTCCATGTCTTGTCTTCTAACTTAGTTTTGTAACTCAGAGTTATTACTTGTGAATCATTATGGGGTTTCATCAGCCTCAGGATGATGATATATCCCAGCTCCAGAAATTGTATAGTTCTAAAATATAACCTATAATACAGGAAAATGAGACTAATTTTTATTTATATTATATTACTGTAGCATTCACTGGGAACATAAAGCCACAGCTTAGTCTTTCCATGATATGGCTTTTAATGCATTTATTTATTTATGAGGAACTGGAATAATAACATAAAGGCTGAATATATCAGGGTTATACTGTATTGTGTAAAAGTTTATTAGAACGTACATCAGTGTTATCAGAAAGTTATTATAACTGTTTGAAACCAATGATGGAATTTTGATTAATAATAAAAATGTGTGTGTGTGTTTTTGTGTGTGTACCTTAGTTGTTCTCTGGAGGCTTGTTTCCATTCCTGGCTCTCACAGAAAGTAGTGCCAGCACACAACAAAAGCTGAAAACAAGAAAAGCTGGGTTAGAGGCACCGGGGGGGTTAAGAGACTTTCTAAAATGAAGCATTGTTGCGTGTGTGTTTGTGTGCTTGTGTACTTTCCGTCCTAAGTGTTTAGCTATTACAAAAGAGGCAGAGATTCTGTGGCTTTGAGGGAGACTCCTAGGTCTAAGAGGATTTTGTGCAGGACAAGGTAGTCTTTTGTGTGTGGAGACAAGGCAGCAGAGTGGCCCTCAGATTCAGGCCACAGGCACAGAGACAAGCTGAAAGGATAAGCACAGCAGTTTATCTACTGAACTGTGGAATTAATGGGGCCTACAGTATTTGCCAACATTTTACCTTTACTGCAAATTACCTCCAGTATAAACTCCTACCAATCAAATCGCCATATTTAGTTTTTTTTTTAGTATGAAATGTGCAATCAGACTTGGCTGGTATACAGTTAGGCACTGTATGCTTAAATTAGTTTATATCATTTCATTGCATCATTTTCAGTATCCACAGCCCTCAAAATCCAGATCAGTGTTTGTATCAACAAACACAGATCAGTGCGTCAGGGTGAAACACTACATTAACGCACCACTTTGTCAAGTTGTGCCAAACGATGAATCATTTTAATTTCCAAATCTTAAGAGCTACATTTATGAGTCTGGAGGATGTTTTCCTGAAGATGTCACTCTAAGGCATGTTTTATCATTTAGTAAGTCTTTATTAGAGCTGTCAAGTGATAAAAACATTTATCTAAATAATTACATGCTCTGTGATTAATTCATCTAAATTAATCACATCAATTTTTGCTGTGAAAGTATTTAAAAATATTTCAGTTCAAATGAATTTTGGCAAATGAATGAATCGATGAATAATTGACATAGACTTTAAAGTTCAATGTCTCTTTTATTTCAGAATCAGAACATTTTTTTCACTGTTCATATGCAATAATAGCCATAACAATCAAAAATATGACCTTATATGCTTAGGAAATAAATTAAAAAATGCTTCAACAAGAGCAATGATAGAATGAAGAATTTAGATGGCAAAAACATTAGTTAGGCAACACAGACCAATAGTAATATAATGTGTAATGCATAACATTTTCATTTCACTGAACATGCCAGGTATTAGTGTAGTGCCTGATGTCAGTTTGTTTGCATGGCTAATGCAAATATCTGAAGTTTCCACTCACTGTTCATGACATGTGCGGTAACACCGAGGTAATTCTGATTGCTAACTGAAGTCCAGTGATCCCCAGTCAGTGCAATACACTTAATAACTTGTGTCAGAAGATGCTATCTGTAAAAACCCTGCTAACCCCCTGTCCTCTACCATCAAAAGTCATCTGTAGTCCATTGCAATCCAGTTTGCAAGGGAGTGAGTTAGTTGGTCACTGGTAGACTTATACTGTTTGCATCTGAATGCCTGGTTGAGTGTTGCTTGATGAGGCTGGCTGCTAGAAATGGGGGCTGTGCTAGCTTGGATTTCTGGGTTCGCTGCTCAGTGCTTTGCATTGAAGGGATATTTCAGGTTTGATATGATATGGAGATTCCTTACTGGAGTAATTGCAGAGAACAATGATCTTATCAACACTTCCATCTGGGTGTTTTTTAAATGTAAATGTTCCACCCATGGGGCGATGCAGCATCTTCCTGTCTGCCTCCATCATGACAATGTGGTCAGAATGACAGACTATGTCAAAGGGCACCATGGAATCCAATTAATCAGCATTCATTTTTTGTAACTAATTTTTTCTAATTAATGAATCGAAAGTAATACATTATTGTGACAGCCCTGGTCTTTATTCAATATACAGTCACAGCAAACTTGCAGACTATGGCAATGTGGGAGATGGAACTAATAAAGTCTTGGTCACGTTCAGTGACTACACATTATCAATTTTGAGGTCTGTCATTTTGTTTCATGAATTTTCTGGTGTTACAATGTAATTAGAGAAACAGAAATATACAGAGATACATCTTTAACAACTTCCTGTTTTGAAAATGGAGCAAAAACACATTTTTGCCATCTGACATACTGCTTCCGATAGCGGTATGTATTGTGCCATGCCATTCCATATTATGACACATCTCACAGTGATATCTTGAACCAGTGTGCTTGATTGACAAGCAAAGTTCCATCATATTTCCTAATTGTCAGCTTATATTATACTATTTCAGGCAGGCAGGCAGCAGCTGGGTTGCAAGGTACAGTGGAATTTTGGATTGCGAGTAATGAGGTTTGCGAGTGTATTGCAAGACAAGCAAAAAATTTTGAATCGATATACAAATGAGGTCTCGCACTACGAGTAGTATGTACATTTTGTCTGCCGAGCGTCACATGACATACGTCACAACTGAGCCAATGGTTCTCACACTTCACTCGTATAGTCAATATCTGTACTGCAACAATGGCCCCTCACGCCAGCCAAGATTCTTTTCAAAGGTAAAGTGCAGGTTAATTTGTTTAATTTTTGCTTTATAGTGTATTTTGTATTACTGTAATAATTTTTATATGGATAAGTGGGTGTGGAATGAATCATCTGAGTCTCCATTATTTCTTATGGGGAAATTTGATATACGAGTGCTTTGGATTACGAGCACGTTGCCGGAACTAATTATGCTCGCAATCCAAGGTTCCACTGTAGTTGCTGAGTCTGATTAGCCCATGTTACAGTACATAGTGAACAAATGGAATCAAGTTTTAGATTTTAAACATTCACATTTTACAGTAGCGCATACAGTATGTCATCTAAGCAGCTCTGAATGGGGACTTTCAAGACTACAGTGAGATGTTTTTTTGATGTCATTTGTTGTGATGTGGCATGTGCTGGACAGCTGCCAAATGTCTCTGCAGACATATTCCACATCTCACTAGCCCAAACAATCCCACATTCTTTAAGTGAACCATCGACCCCGCACTGCCTAAGAAGTCTTCCATGTGTTGTCTGAATCAGTACTGCCTCATGGCACTCACATGTTTTACCAAGAAATGTTTTGAGTCATACAAACATAGACATGATAAAAAGCTTGAAATTGATGCATTTTGTTCTTTCAGCCTGTGAAGGTAATATGAGCTAGAGCAGACACAGTGAAGAATGGTAAACAGTGAGATGTATGTATTTTTAGTCTGATAACCATTAGTCTAGTTATTTTATATATATATATATAAATATATACTGTATGTATATGAGGGCAATTTTATGACAGATGGTGTTGTGGTGATGGCTGTTGCTTACAGGTCTAAAATGTATCTAACTTGGTCAAGATTGTGATGGAACTGTAACAAACCAGTGACCAAGACCAAAGAGAAGTCTGGCACAAAAGAAACAACACAACAGGACATAAGATCATTTTTTCTCTGTCTTAAGATTTCCTTGCCCATCATTCCTTCATCCCATTTCACTTTTTAGTTAGAGTTTAGCACTGTTTGAATACTGGGATGTTTATCTGCTACCAGCACTTACAGGCTGTCACAGCAGGTTACTGACACAGCCATCTTGTTGCGGATCTTAAAATCCAACAGAGGGGCTATCCTGCACCCAGTGTGAGACCCTACACCCAACCACCCAAACGTCCACATTGTAGACATCCCTGAAAATGGGGGCGTTAGCCTTGTTTTCATCTCCTCCAGGAGTCCAAGATACACCCACAGGTGTGGATCTGTAGGGCCAAAGTGAAACAGGGAGGTTCATTTCTTACTCATAAACACAAAGACATACATCCAAACATACATTTGAACACAAACATGTAATTTCACAGCATGGAGAAAACCAAGAAAACAAGTACAGAATACCAAGGGCAGTCCTGCAAGAAGGAGTGGTGAAAATAAATGAAAAGCAAACAGAAGTCAAGGATACAGATGAAGTAGAAAAGCGAAGGGGGACAGGGAATGCATTGCTGGTGCCTAACAGCAGGGATTTGATGTTTTTACTGAGTATTAACCATCTTGTGCAAATGGAGATGACGTCATTGTGCATCTTTATTCCACTTGAGTGAAAAAAAAGGTGTAACATGTCAACATGACTTTTCGGTACTCATGCTATGTCTGTTATGTCTATAAAGACTTTCCTCCCAAAAAATGCATACATTGTATTTTTTCCATTGTGTTACTCTTTCATATTTCCTGTAGCCCACAGCATATTTGCTTTTCTTTCTTCATCTGTGCTCCCATGCACACACAAGTTAGCTTTCTTTCCTGGTGGGGACTTTACATTGACTTATGGTGTTTTTCCATCCCCATGGGTCAGCCCTACTGAGCTGAGGTGTGCTTGGTGGAGCCATGCTGAGCTGCTCCCGAGTCAGCAAGGTTGTGTTTTCACTGCACCATAAAACGCATTGTTTCATCTTGATTATGCGGGGGTGTCGCAAGCTGCTGAGAAGCAACACATGACTCATGGTGTCAGTGTGGTATTACTAGCTAGCAAGATGGAGTCCTTGGTGCTAGGTATTACTTTAACCCCTCATCAGAAGGCCAAGTGAAAGATTCTGTTTTCAAATCTTGCTCCAGTGAAATAACAAAGAAAAAGTCAGTGCTGAATGTGTAAGGACTATCCCTCGGCACAACATTTAGTCCAGTCACGTGTCTTGATGAGCAGGCCTTTTTGAAGCAAGCTGGGCCCCACTTGGCCCTGGGCAGAAGCAGGGCTGGCTGAGCTTGAGTCAGCATGATTACTCCCTGCTGCTAGAAACAGATAAAAATTGAAGCCAACCCATGTGCACCTGGTTCGGCTCAATGCAGGCTAACCTGTGCTGATGGAAAAATGCCATTACATTCTATTCCTGGAGAATTACCCTAACCTTAATCATAACCCCTACTTGCCTAACACTAACCTTAACTCTAACTAAGTTGTCACCCTAAAACTCAATGTTTTACATAGTGGGGATCAACATCTGGTCCCCATGAGGAAGGTGAGTTCCCTCAATGTGTGAACATGTTTCGGTCCTCACGGTGCAAGAAATACTATGCCCACACACTTCAGACATAGTATATCTAAGTGTAAATGTGTGATGGTGTCGCTATTTCTGTCCATTGATAACCTACAGACCCTCTGAAATGGCTATGTTCAGGGTAACAGCTGCATGCTAAGGGTCACACTGCCTTGGTGTGTATGTGTTCAGCCTACCATGACGTGTCACAGAAATACAAACAGGATTGAAATCATCCTTAATCTACAGGGTAATGGCCAAATGACTCATTCTCCCTCTTGTGCTATAGCACACAACATGTATAAAGACGTGTTGCCCCTTCCACAGATACCTGAGGCGTGTATGTTATTTGTAAGCCCAAGCTGTATTCACACGGAGAGCAAGTTCTCCAACCTATACGACCCATATGGTCATTTGTCCCTTCCCTCATATGAGGGGGGATTGCATACCACAGCAGCTGCATTTTCTGTAGAAAACAGTACAGAAAAGCTGAATTTTTCATGTATAGTATTCAAAACAATGTGATGAAACATTTGCAGACCCCTTTTAGAGTAACAGTTTTATTCCAACATTATTACAAAAATGATCCTGATATGCTCCCATTTTGGTTTGTTTTGTTTTGGCACAAAAAAGTATTGTATTTGCTAAAAGCCGTCTATGACAAGTTAGCAGTCAGTCATTTATTTTCATTGCGAACCACTCCATGTTAAATCAGTGATTATTTAACCAGCAATATCTCACTGTTTGTGGTTGTTTCATTTTTCTTCAACAGGTAGACTTGCAAATTTATGCTGTTGTGTTTATTCATGTTGACTACTCATGGTGACTATCTAACTTCTGTCAATTACAAGTGAATAACAACACTAATACTTGGCAAATAGCCATTAGACTGCAGCAGGGCAACAGATAATCAGTCCCACTTGGCATCAAATGTTGTGCCAACTACTTTCACTGCCAAATGCTTTATGCATGTATATTGTTGTTTTCCCACACCTAGGGCACTTCACAGTCCCATATATTCTCTGAACACAATACTGGTGTCCAAATGAATGACTGGCAGCAAACTGTAAGTCATTGAACAGTTTTACTGATATTAAGCAATGTAATATAGGTTATTGCATTTAAAATCACATTGTTTATTCTATTTTATTAAGCATGCATTTAAACCATGTTACTCAGCCGTGAGTAGGGGACTTTGAAGGATTTATGACGTCTGCAGATTCTGATGTATTCCTGTGTGAATCTGTTATCTGTTAATTGTAAATCATTTGTTTCACAGGTAAAGCAGCCAGCTGAGATCTGTTTCTCTCTCATAACCAGTACTGCAGAAGCAGGAAGTCATTTGTGGCACTGACTCTTTCGCTTTATTAAATCATCATTTGATAAGTAGTAAAACAGTACAAAACCTGGTATTTCTTTTAGAGAGAATAATGAAAGAAGTTGTTTATAAAACATGTGGCTGGTGTTTTTGCACATGTATG
>NW_018128036.1:197160-250092 GCF_001952655.1 Monopterus albus
CCTCTCTCGTTGTTGTGAGGGACATTTGAAATCAGTTCCATGAACAGTGATGCTGTCACTGGCAGTCATCACTTTGTCTGTGCTACATTTCACATTAGTTCCTTTTGGCAGTTTCTGGGCCAGTAGGACATCTGGCTAACTTTAATTGCTGAGAGTAAGACTGAAACACTAAATAAGGAAGAAAAGAGAAATAATAACAGTTAAATTGCAAATGACTGAAGGAACAAAGCTGTGAAAACTCTGAACAGCAGTCACTCCCATTTCTAATTGGTGTTTGTTTCTTGGTGAAATGTAAAATGTGTGTTCTGTGTACCACATAAAAACCTGCATCTCACTGTGGAAGCTCTCTCTTGTGAATTCCTTTAAGTACACTAGTGCCACAGCCTTATGGTTTTTGATTTAAAGTAGGAAAAACATCCCAAAAACAAGCTAAAATCCTGTAGGAAAGGCTGGAGGAAAAATGACTGAAGGAGCTGTGTTCACTGTGACCTCTGTGGAAATCGTAAAAGAGAGATAAAGCTGATGGTGTCATATTTCTGCCATTGTTTTCTTCTTTTTTACTTCCTTTTTCCTCTGGAAAATCAAACCAGTGACAACTTTATTAACCTGGGACTGATTTATTCAATGATGCACTTCATTTTGGAAATGGATGCTTGTTTTTTAAAAGCACAGGAACACTATCACTCTGTTGAACTGTTTGTTGCCTTGTTGTATTTCCTTGCTTCTTTTCTCCACCTCATCCTCTCCTTCTTTTTTGATTGTCATTATTTCTGAAAAGGTGGGCAGCCAGAATAAATCTATGGGGCTGTCATAAAGGTGCTTTTACCTTGTTCTTTCCCAGATCGGAAAAGTTGAGTACCTAGTCCATCAAACTGATTCCTAGGGATGCACCGGTATCAATAAGTACAAGTGCTTATATTTGAATACTTGCTCATACTGAGCAATGATATATGTACTTCATAATAATGCAATATTTCTACTATTAAAATTACAATTACCATAGGTCAAAGGTCAAAGTGTTTACATATGTGTCCTATGCACAGTTAGGAAACGTGTTTTCCTATACAATGAAATCCTTACTTTGCTGTCCATAAAAGTGGAAAGACAGTTTTTAACTGTCATGAGATTAACTTTCTTATTGTGATTCATTAAAATATAACAGAAGGCTGTGCAATAAAGGTTTTGTGATAAACATAGCATTGCCGCCATTCCTAGTGAATATAATATGTAAGTGACTGAATTTCTGTAGCCTAATACATATATACTGTAATAACAGTGGTTTTAACCTTTATTAGGATGAAGTGATTTTGTGACGCGCCACCCAGATTGTCAAAGTTTAGGAGCCCATAATAATCACAGTTGGCAGTTTAAATGTTTAATTTAACAAGGGCACCTGCACTCACTTTAAAGTGGCAACTCTATGCTGGACACATTCCTGGGGAGCTGCTGGTCTCACCCTCCATGTCCACAAGGATTCAAGTCATTTTCATACACAGAGCTCATCAGACTCCACCATTACCTACATAAAATGAGTGTTTGTTTTTTCTTTTTCTTAACAATTCACTACACAATGAGCACTGCATGGGTTTAGAGGGTGAACGGGGCCAGGCATTTTGACTGCAGGGAGAGTGAAGACGTGGCATTTCTGCAAGTTTGTTGTTGTGTCCTGCTTATTTAAAGTTGGATTTTGTTGGTATATCAAATGTTGATGTCTGTAAAATAGTCTACTACTCTACCTACTCTATCTTATCCACTGTGTGACCACTGCAACTTGGCTGCAGTGACTTGTCCACTTGTTAACACATTTCTGCCATGTTATTTCCACCTATGCATTTCTGGCTTCCCCTTCTACGCTGCCATTTTCGAAGTTGTAAGCAGATAAACATGGACCAAACTGAGGAGAGATTAATCAAGGAAGTCCATAAATACATACATTTGTATGTATTTCACAGCACTACAAAGGCTTCCAGGTGGAAGCAAATTCATGGTGCAAGATTTCTGCAAACATCAGTGTGGACTTTGCAGACTGCAGGAAGTGATGAAAGAATTGAGGGACATGTATGTTTGCCTGCGAAAGAGGCTCACTGGAAGGAGCAGGGACACAGGTGGGAAAAAAGTGTCAGAATTTAGTTGTTTTTTTCCTGGTTGGCACCGCATATAAAGTGCTGGGACACAGAATCAAACTATGATGATAACAAGGTAAATACACCATGTTCTTTGTATCAGGAATCTCTGTTTAGGCTAGCTACAACTAGCTAAAGCTCACATATGTAGCATTCTCATAATTTACTGACCAAGTTGGCCATGACACAATATGTTGTTCTGCAATGGCACGCACCTTCTGCACCTGCATGAGAGGAAATAATTTTATACCAGCAGATCACAGTATATTTATTTGTCAATCAAAAAAGGAAAGAGGAAGACATACTGTATATAAAATGTAAACAAAACAGCTCCTGCTGATCACAGATGGTTTATAGCTACTTCTAATGCACAATATGTCTGATAAGAAGTTGCAAACAAAATTGCTGTTCTCTGCCCTTGGAATTTTGGTTGTGGAAAAAAAGGAGGTTGTGGAGGCAAAAAATAAGGAGAAATCATACTAAATGGGTGAAAACATGGATACTACAGCAATAGGTTCAAGGGGATTTTCTAAACATTTTTCTTCTTGTGCACTGATTCACTAAGCTGAATACTCAATCAGAGTGGTCTCCCTCACTGACAGGATCTGCCACTGATTCAACATGCCAAATCAGCCAAAAAGCTGCCGTCAGGGTCAGACTAGTATGGGGCACACCGCAAAGATGATGGCAACAGACACTCACCAATGGCCAACCATTGGCTTGTTGTGTTATGGGCCTAAGGTCAATGTGTTCCAACGTGTATGCATGCATGTGTGTTTGTCTGTACATTGTGTACAAAAAAATTTGCTCAAAATTATTGCAGCTATCCAATTCAACCATTTATCAGCAGAGATGATTTTACAGAGTCTGCAAAAATACAACAAAAGTCCCTCTTGGTGGCCTGCCAGAAAGGTTTCTTAACCAGGAGCTTTACTATTTATATCAAGCCAGGCAGCTCAGCTCAGCCATTATCAAATGGTTGTAGCTAAAACTGGTGATCCTCCAGCTTCTGACATTAGCCCCACAGTGGCCCCAAATAAAGCCAATGACAGAGAGCAGGTTCACATTCTATTACATCTCTATACCACATTCTGGACCTTTTGTCCAAAGTATGATTATTAGTTTAAATGTTTAATTTGTACAATGTAGCTGTGTGGCTTTCTGCTCCATATACATTTTTGCATAACGTGTGCTGCTGCAAGCTTGTCTAATCTTCTAAAAGTAATTTGTTGCTGTGTGTATTATAGTGTCCTGTTGCCTGTGAAAATGATTTTTCTTGCATTAGTTACTTTTGTTGTATAAACAGTAGTGGGCATCTAGAGAAACTCTCTTTGCACCAATATAATGTCTCGCATTGTCACTGAAGTAGCTTTTAGGTTTTTTTTGTTTGTAGCAATGCTGTTTCTACACACTGTCTATGCCTACTTTTATTATTCATTCACATGAAGTAATTAAAACTGACACTAATTCTGTTGCTGTTACCTGGTAGCTACTTACTCTGGTGATCGGTGAGAATGACATTGAGAGCATCAGTGAATCTAGCAGCGGCCACTGCTAAAAGTGAACTCATAGCATTTATTAGCTTTCTCATAGCTGGTAGCTCCAAAACTGTCAGCTGTGGTGGACTGAGTGAGAGAATGGAAGAGGAATCTAGTTGTTTTCAAGGCAGTCTGTGACACCAAAACTAAGCACTGCTGAGTAATCACTGCATATAAGAGATCAGTGTGAGTTTGTCCTTTATGTTTTTGTAAGGAAATCTCAGTAGTTTCAGCTGGAACACTGCACCTCCATGTGTTATAACAGTGTTGTGTCTAGATTGTGGCGTTACACTAAAATCAGGTCATGATGCATCCTGTCTGTCTTTGAGAAGCTATTCATTTGAACTAAATGAATGAAAAACAGCAAATTATTCATATTTACTACATCTTAAAACAGCAGTAGTCCATGTAACATTCTCCTGTCTCAAGTCTTGCACTGATGTATCAGTATACCTTCACAGCACACAGACACACACATTCACTCATGTGTGTGGTATTGTGCCTCAGTCCTTGTAGGGACTTCTCTAAACAGCCGCAGCCCAAACCTCATTAACAGAAACTGCATCTACAACATTTGGTGGTTGTGCAATTACTTGTAAACACATTAAAAATTAAATTGCACCTACAGGCTTTGAAGCCACATGTGCATTTTAATTCACAAGCCTCCCAACTTCTATTAACAAGTGTTGTCCCCTCTACAAATTGCCCTGAAACCAATATTTGAATTTTCAACAAATGCAGAGTATGCCAATGTGGAAGATTACAGTGCTGCTGGAAATTGCTTTGACTTAAGAATCTAAGTGTCACATATTTGTATAATTCAAAATCAAGAGAAAATGAAAACAGTCAAGTGAAAATTAAATTAACCGAAGAAAAAAGAAACATTCAGGTGAGCAAAATTTCCACTGTCCCGATAATGGCTAAAGGATAACATTGGTTATATTCTACAATTTTTGTATTGTCAGCATATCTAAATTGATATTTGTTAGTAGAATCAATTCAACCCATCAGTTAATTGATCTTAGTATTGTTAAGGTATTAATCCGCTATAGGAAAATAGTCCCCAACAAATGCACTTTTGATGCAGTGTTTTCCTGTTAGAGTAAATTAGTAACATTACTGGGGACCAGCTGATTTAGAAAATTGCTGCAACATTTATTTAGCTTTAAACTATATATATTGGCATTGCATTTGTAAAGATTGACATCTCCCAGTGGATTACCCTCCCCACTTCACCCACACACAAACACACACCCTTTTTTTCCCATGCTTGTGTGTGTGTTGACTTTGATTTACTCAGTAGGATTCAGTTGTGAGGTCACGTCACATTCTGCCTCACTTCCCCCTTGAACCAGCTTGGTCAAGTTACAGGCATGGCTGAGAGTTACCGACTCACCAGCTCACTTGCCCAGCCTTGCACCTGCTCTGCCATTCTGGTTCTACATCTACCCTGCCATCTTTGTATGGTTAGTACAATTCAGATATCTGAATCCTGCCTTTGAGTCCTTCTGTCTTGCTTGTGGCCAACTGGCCTTAACATCAGTGGAGTTTTCAGACATCTTCACTGAGCTGTTTGGGATTTGTGGGCAATATTGGCCACTGAAACAAACTCAGGGAGTGTATATTTAAACATCTGTTGCTCTCAAACAGCAGCTTTATTCAAGTACTCTGAAACTAAGGAAGACAACAACAGAGCTACTTCAACATGCATAGTGAAAACAGACTTTTTTTTGGAAAATGAAAGGAATCTGTTGACTTGAGGCCCCATGGAACATTGTACAGCCTAGGAGAATACTTATGTTTGAAATACATACAGTGTCTTGAATGACCTAACTATTCCTGGCATATGAACAGCCACACATGACCACCTGCTGCTGCATGTAACATTTATAGATGGTACAATCCTGAACTCATATTAATTCATTAATTAATTACCTTTTTCTTAAAATGTAACCTTTATTTTACTAGGAAGTCCCACTGAGATCAAAATCTCTTTTTCAAGGGAGACCTGGCCAAGATGGCAACCATACTTATTTATGACATTAACATTAACACATACAACAAAATGTACAAAAATTCCATTCACAAGATAAAAACAATGGACTCTCAAGGAACAAAAAAGCAAAATTACAAACAGAAAGTAACACAGACACAACACCATGGGCCCTGTTTTTTCATTTCTCAATAACCAAGCTCACCAGTTTAGAATGGTGATGATTTGATAAGAGTGTGGATTTATTGGTTCTTCAAAGGTGATTCAACTTTTATCTAAAGCTGTTCTCAGAGCCAAACCTGCCAAAGTGCAGCTTATTAACAGTGACCATAGCCATGACATTATAGGGTGAATGACATATTTACATGAGCTCATTTTCAGATGCAAATGGCAGAATTTTTTAGAAATATAAAGAAAGAGTGATGATATTATTATGATGATAATCGCCCTTATTTTGGCCAAGTATGTTATACACACAAGGAATTTGTGTCCGGTACAGAACAGAGACAGCCATCTGCAGCGTCAACTGACACACACACACCAACAGTGGGGCTGTCCCTGCAGGGTGCCACTCTGGCCATCGGGGTAATTTGAGGTTCAGTGTCTTGCCCAAGGACACTTTACATGCAGACTACAGGCACTGTGAATCAAACCTCCATCCTTCTAGTTGGGAAACAACCACTCTACCCCTGAGCCATAGCCACCCCTATTATGAGTTTAGATGAGAAGATGCAGATTACTGAGAAATCATAACCTCAATTTAATACAATATACTTATGATGAAATACAAGTAAAATGTTTCTCAATAGCTGTTGCCAAGTTATCAGTTTAACAGAATTTACAGCTCACAGGCTACAGTCACATTAGAAAGGATCCCCACCCCTATATTTTAAGCACATTTTACTGCTGTAAATTCATTCATACTGAAACTGAAGAAAATGCATTTGGAATATGCAAGGGGTGAATGAGTGGGAATCCTTTCTGACATGACTCTATTTATGTATGTGGAATTTATAAGTTGAGTAGCCTACTTGACACATTTTAATAACTGCATAAACCAATGTTGTGTGATGACGTGTACAGTGAGACAGTTTAACTGAGAAGAAACTGATATATTTTGATCAAAAGGACATGCAATTGATACATGTTCAAATTGTTGACAATTGTAATTAATCATTTGCTGAAAAATGTTAAGTATTTGTAGGAAACAATTGAGAAGTGCTCTGAAAAAACTAAATGTGGAGAACATCAAACTTGATTTAAAAACTAAAAAAATTGATTACTGAGGCAAAGCTATGAAGATAACTAATGCCTACCTATAATGTAGATCATAAGAAGTAATAGGAATTCCAGTTCATCATCTAAACAATTATTAATAAATGAAGATGATCTCGACATCTCTTATATGCAGTGGAATTCCTTTTACTTTGTAAATGTATTGCCCTTCTCTGGTTTGTCACCTCATCTACATGTAGCCAGTCAGAAACCAGCTGATTGTGGTTTCAGCTGTCATTGTGGTCTAGTCACTGACCACAAGAGCATGTACTGATCTTGGATGATTGAATCCAGTTTTTCTAATCCACAACACTGATGGGGTTTGAAGAATCAAAACATCTGGATAACCTTAAGTATATACCCTACATTAGCACAGTATTATTTTAAAGGTCTTATTCAATGAGTATTTTGTCTCCTTTGTCTGATGACAAAAAAAACTGTTGTCAAAAAAATCCAAAAGTTTGTCCTGCCAGAGTGGAGAGGAGAAGAAACTGGGGAGGAGTTACACCTCAAGTGTGATGTCCTTTTATAATCAATGAAAATATTTAACAGAATATGGATTTTTTTTTTGTTATAAAATACTATCTCCTCATGTTATTCTGAGCTGCAGTGATGGTAGCCTGTAAAGACAATTAGGAATTCAGCCCATAATCTGCTCTATAGAAATATCTATTTAATATTTATCACTTTAATGTAGACTCTGAGCCTGTCAGGATCCAGTTGGAGTGATCACTCAATTTTTCCAGTGATCTGATTGGTTGGTGATCAAGTTGTTGACAGGTTTTGTTCTGGAGGGAGGGCCCCAGGCTGAGCGGCGAGGGAGGACACGGACGAGGAGAGGAGGGCGATGTTGTCAATCCAGGCTGGGAGGCGCATTGGTGGATGTGGTCCGTGAGCTGAGCAGTGACCTGGTCTCGGGGTACTAGAGGAGTGGGGCGCTGTTTGCCGAAGAACACCATCTTAGGGAGCAGGATGGAGGAGATGCTGGTCTCCAGTGGCGGAACGGCAGGAAACCTCAGGTTGGTCACCCCCTCGACTCTGGTAATTGCCTCATAGCGGGGGACTGGAGCCCAAAGGCCCCTAGGCCGTTCTCCTGCCTCGGAGAAGAAGGGCTGGATTGCTGGGAAACTGGGCCAGACGGGGAGGCTTACTCAGTTGCTCTGCTCTGTAGTAATCTCCCACCATATCCGAGGAGGCAGGAGGTGGTCCGGAGGCAGGAGGTGGTCCAGCCGCAGGAACGGGGATGCCTTTATGGCCCGCTGCCTTGGCGATAATTCCCAGCAAGTCGTGGAGCAGGGCACCAAGCACCAAAGGATGGCTGGCGGGGGCAGCGGGCATCAGACCCCCAGCGTGCCGTCCGCCACGGGGCTGTCACCGTGAGAGGCCCAGGAGATGCCCTCGTCTAGGCCATTCTCCTTCATCGTAGCGAAAGCATCCACTCTCCGCTGCTTCTCCGCTACTGGTAGGCAAGCACAGAAGGGGCAAGCAGCCGGAGGGAGAGGGCCAGCTCTGCGTGCTCAGCGCCGAGGCAGGCTTTGCAGCGGGGGTGCGGGTCGCTGGGCAGGATGAAGCCTGGGTCACAGCCGGGGTATACGGTGACAGCAGGGTGGCGCCGAGTTCTACTGGAGGACAAGAGTTGCTCTTTAGACATAGTTGTTCTCTTATGAGAATGCTCTTTAGAGCTGTTGAAGAAAAAGAGGGAGGCGAGCTTAGGTCACAGTGGCAGTTATACTGCTGCTGCGGACCTAATTGAGGACAGCCCAGTGCAGGGCACAGGGCGTGAAAGAATCTCTTCAGGACTGCGCATGCGCGAGGGATAAACCCAATAGCGACAGCTCTTAGAGGGCGAAGCCTATATGAAATAGAAGCAGGTTTCTCTCTGTCACTCGCTGTGTCCCTTTGTTGTTTTATGTGTCTTTGACTCACCCTGTTCTCCTCTTGCTATTTAATTTTCTTGTTGCAAAACGCACAACCCAACACACACCCCCCACACACACAAACTGGATATCAGTACTGCACACAGCTTAGTCAGCCTACTCTCTCTGAGATAACAGGGTGTCTCACACTGGGCCATGGCTGGCAAACAGACGTGTGGTGGAAACACATGCACACAAACACACACTTGAACTCATTCACCTCACACAGATGGACACATGGACAGGTCTTCAATGACCGACAGTCTCCAAGGACAAAATGATGGCCCATTCATAGCCATGTTCACACATACACATACACACAAACAAGCTCATGCTTACACACACTCACTAAGTGGGTTGTTTAGGTTCATGCTGTATGCGTGCAGGTGTGTATATCTTTTACAGATGGACTTGCAGTGCAATTGGGAGACATAAGGGGCCATGGCATTATTAATAATACAAGTCAGCAACCTGCACGAAGGGCCTGGCTCAACATTAACAAGCTGCAAGCCTGGCACTCACACATATACACACACACACACACACACACACATACATGCACACACAAAATACTGACTCACCACCCCTTCTCAACATCACTTTAGTTGACACAACTCCATGTGGGATTTAGATGTCTTTTTTTTTTTCATTTTGAAAATGTCTTGCATTAAAGCATGCTCTCCGCCACACACACCCACATGTATCATCACATTCCTGCAGGCAGCAGATGGTGTGGCGGGTGTCAGGTACAGTAGAAGCCTCCTGACACCCCAAACAGCTGTTACCATTACAGCATGCTAATTGCCATCAATCAAGACAGCACCTTTGGTGCACTCATAGGCAGAGTTCATGCCGTTGTGTGTGCCATGTGTGTATTTAAGCGTGCAAGTCAGAAAGAGATAAAGGAGAGGCAGAGTCAACCCCCCACCCCACCCCACCACCCATTACCTAAATCCAAGATGCTCCTCTTCTGGAGGAAAAAAACGTGATGAATAATGAAGATAGCAGGAACACAGAGAACTAGGTCTTTATCCTTGTATGTCTGTCCTGTGCTCATTAGTGTCTGTCTGCATGTGTGTATGTGTGGCTAGTATTCAGTTTTCTATTAAAGTGAGAGGGGTATTAACACACTGTTGTGGGGTGTGAATTTGTATTTTTCAACCAACAGCTGCACAGAGTTTGATTTGTGCAGGCCGACTGGGATCGGTGGTCAGAAATAAGCTTGTCCATGCAGGTATGACTGTACATGGCCATATAGAAAGCGGTGCAAAAAAAAACAAAAATCTGGTTCAGTAGTCCCCCCATGACACAAGATCCATGCAACATTGCAGTGATCATTATTCCAGCTGGCATGTTATGTAGGGAATATTGATGGAATCATAATTGAACCTTGAATTTGAGCAAAGTGTGCTGGGTTGGTGTGTGTTGTTTACCAGTTTTTCTTCACCTGTTCAGACTAGTTGTTATTATTGAACTCAAAGACCTTGAAGCAATGCAGGCAAAGAACTAACTTTAACAACAGCTGATTCCATGGATGTACTAAGAAGAAATGGATACTGAATTACAAGATGGTGCTCAGTTCCTTCCTACAAAAATTGCTCAGTGTACTCCATACTCCAAAAAATGTTTGGGGCCACAGAGCATACAGACAACTTCCCCAGCCAAAATTGCTTCACCGCCCAACGCCTTTCCTGGGGGCTTGTATGATAAAGCCCCACAGATGCAGATGTGTTTTTTACATTCACTCACCTGACTATACATTTGCCCAGGATTTTAAAGGCATGTTCAGATTGTGCTTGGTTGACAGTCTTCAATCTCCTGTTTTCACCACTTACATCTTTACTTACTTACCATTTGTAATACATGGACTTAGGGGACTTCATGCTGTTTCTAGCAATTTTCACACAGAACCTGTTATTTACATTGGAAAATTGTAGGCATTAATTCAAATTAGACAATGGCAGACCGTCACAAAGTGACATAAAAGCCACAAACACAAACAGTTTGTATACTGCCAAATGATGTTCAAGATCACGTTTGGGATATCTCAAGATTCAAAATGTTTCCAGTGTGTGATGCTGTTTTTCAACCAGCACTGTGTACATGCTTCATTCTTTGCAGGAGTTGCCACCGGTGCTGGGGTTGTTACTCCAAAAAAGTAATGTATTACATGACCCTCATTACTTTTTAAAAGGTAATGCATTATTTTACTAAATTACCCTATTTGGAAAGTAATTCATTACACTACTCATTATATTACTTCTACATTACTTAGCAATATCACATAATTGCTTCCAAACAGGCTATAAATTGTGCATATTCTCAAAAACATACACTAATCTCTTAAATGTTTTCTTTTGCTCACTTTCCATCTTGGTCTAACACTGGGCCAGGCAGTTTGCAAAGTTTTTCTGTCTGATGGTGGCTATTCCCTGTTATCTGTATTTTGCTGAATAAGTTATGTTTCTGAAAGACAGCGATTTTGCTATACTAACTCTAATGTTACTACTACTGTGTATGATGCTACAAGGCTTTTCATTTTGTTACCTTTTGCTGCCTCCAGTCTTCTGGAGCATCACTCTGGGTCCAAGGGGCTTTAGCTGCTAGCTTTGGGCAAGCATATTGCTTTTGCATGTGCTTGGAGAGGTCTGATGTCATGTTCACAGTGGATAGTGGTTTCTGGCCCAGGCACTGTTTGCACTTTACCCTCATATTCTTGTCATTTCGTGCAACATATTTGAAATAATGTGTATATCTCCACCTTCAGAAGTTGTAGACCGCTCTGCCATTTTGTACAATCTCCCCACAAACTTTTCAGGCAATTGTTGCACAAGCACACATGAACGCATATTTGTTTATTTTGTTGTCTGTCCATTTTACAGATAATGATATGTATATAATGCTGGTTACTTAATTAGTAATGTGCAATGTGACTACCGGATTTAGGAACAGTATTGTGTTACAGACAAATGTAATGTGATTAGAGTAACGCATTACTTTGTAACGTGTTACATCCAACTATAGTTGTTTTTGGTGGCCTGTTTTAATTTTAGTTTTAGTCTAGTCTTTGTGTGAAGCTGTCATTTTAGTTTTTATTAGTTTTAGTCACATTCATACTCTTTTTAGTCTAGTCTAGTTTTAGTCAACGAAAACTGATGACATTTAGTCTCGTTTTAGTCAATGAAAATTGTATTTTAGTCTCTTTTTAGTAAGGCAATTCTATTTAACCCAGTCAATAGAGTATAAGTACCTTGTAGTATAGATGAAACCAAGTTTCTTTTAGTCAAACCCATTTCAAACAAGGTTATCTTATTATATTATTGTTACCTTATAGACTCAAGAATGCATCCAATACACATTTTGTGTGATTTTGTGGCCGCATTTCTCCCCATCTTTTCCCACAACACATTTCGTTTTCTTTTCTACTTCTTTGTAATTTTTCCAAATGTCGTTTCTCCTTTTTACTCCCAATGATGAACCCCGGCTGGCCGGCCATCAGTCCCTTTCTCTGTGTCAGACTTAGCTTTATTTGTTGACATATTCTAAATAATGCCGTGAGTGGGGCTTAAGGAAGTGACGTCACCTGCGTCTGCACAGCGCGACCTGATGCGTCCCCTGAAGCAAGACACAGGAAACAGAAATACTGCAAAATAATAATAATGCGACTGAACGAGACAAAATAACATAACATTTCATTTCATTTTGGTCAACGAAAATAAAGAGACATTTTGGCAGTTATTATTTTGTGAACCACATTTTGTCTCGTTTTTTTTTGTTAATAATGTTGCATTATACATTTAGTTATAGTCATCGTCACACGACCAACATTTTCGTTGCGTCTCATCTCGTTTTCGTCACGTGATAAAGGTTTGTTGACGATGATATTTAGTCATAATTTTCGTTGACAAAAGCAACTATACATCCAACAATGGTTGCCACTGCTGTCCAATGCAGTACAGTAGAAGGCGCGTTTCTACATTTGAAAAACTACACTTCAGATCAGACTCTCTATCATCCTTGACATTTCAATAGATATGTGTGCTATAACTGTCGTCCAACCAGGATGAATATGCTAACTAATCTAATCTATTTTGAGCAATCACTTACTTTACTATGAATAGTTTGGGTAGGAGGTGCACTGACATTATGTGTAAAATAATGTCTAACATTCACCACTTCTTGGCAGTGAATGGTTTCTCATTTCTCACTTCCTCTTCCTTCCAATTTGTCTTCTACAGCTACCTTTCCTGCAAGCACTTCCCCACATTACATGATTGAGAATTTTATTCTGCAGAATCAATACTCTAATCTTCCTCCACGACCCACAGTAGATAAGTTTGTCCAGTATGTCTGCTGTGCCCTCCCTCATTCAAAGTCCAGCCAGGTCTTCGTCATCCTTGGAATAGGTCAAGTTTCTCCTCCCCACATAAAGGACATCCATACATGAATGATGGCTGGGTGAATATATGAATGATGGCTGTTAAAATAAAGTAATACACACACTGAGTGATGTGGCCATAAAGAAAACATTTTTTTATGTATTTCTCAAGCTTGTGGGTGATACATGATGTTAACCTCTTTCCTCCCATACACTGACAAAAAACAATACATTTTTAGGATATACACACATGCCAAACATGCCAAGCCATGAATAATATCAACAGTCGCAAAAAAAAAAAAGCTATGGCACTGTTTGCAATTTCCTGGTTTTCTGCATAAATTGGTCAGGAAATGCAATCTCATCTTCACCAAAGTCACAAATATTAACAAACACGCAACTTCTAAGCTGATAAAACACAAGCAGTCTTGATCTTTCATGTCTTTATTGAACACACCCATTAAACATGCAAAGTGATGGTGGAAAAAGTCATGGCAACACGCTTTCTATACATTTTAACCATGGACAATAAAACAATTCTTTTGTTTTAGGTTGAAATTCAACAGTGATACCTCAAGGCATTTGCAAAGCATGTAATCTAACTTAATGGTAATGTTTAATTACTGGTTGAACCACCTTTGGCAGCTGTAACTTCAAGCAAGTGCTTCCTGTAGCTGTGGATTAGACCTGCACAATGTTGAGGTGGAATTCTGGACCATTCTTTCTGATAGAACTGCTTCAGCTCAGCCATATTCTTAGGATGTCTGGTGTGAACATCTTGAGGTCATTCCACAGCTTCTCTATTGGGTTGAGGTCTGGGATCTTACTGAGCTACTCAAAGGCGAATTTTAAGCCATTATCTAGTAGATTTACTTTGATGTTTAGGGTCATTGTCCTGCTGCATCACCCTGCTTGTTCTGAGCTTCAGCTTACAGACAGCCACCCTGACATTAACCTGTAGGATACCTTCATAAACTATGGAATCCATTTTCCTCTTCACAATAGCAAGTGGTGTACAGCAACCTGTAGCACCACACAGGGGGAGGAGTTCAGACAGTGTGTGTGTCCAGGGTGTGAGGGGTCTGCAGAACATATTCTCTGCCCTTCTTTTGACCAGTGAGGAGTACAGGTCCTCCATGGATAGCAGGCTGGCACTGATGATCTTTTCTGCAGTCCTGACTTTTTGCTGGAGTCTTTTCCCATCCTATTTGGTTGCTGAGCCAAACCAAACAGTGGTGCAAGTGCAGAAAACAGACTCAGTGATTCCTCTGTAGAACTGTATCAGAAACTCCTGGGGCAGCTGGTGCAGCAAGTACATCCTCTGCTGTGATGGTGCCAATGTTGGACGACCACTTCAGTTCCTGGGAGATTATGGAGTCCAGCAACTTTAATGACTCTACTGCTGATACAGTGCTGCTGAGTATGACAAGGGAGGAAGGGCGGGGGCATGGGGTTTGCATCTGCAAACTTTAGGAATTTAACAGAGGTGTCCTCTGAGGTGCAGTTGTTTGTGTAGAGGGAAAACAGCAATGAGGAGAGCACAAATCCCTGGGGGCGCCTGTGCTGACAGTCTGGGTGCTGGATGCAGTTTTCCCCAGCCTCACCTTCTGCTTCCTGTCTGTCAGAAAGCTGGTGATCCACTGACAGGTGTGGGCAGGCACAGTGAGCTGGGTCACTTTAAGCACTTTATTGACAAAGTGGTGCAGATTATTAGACCCACTGGAACAAAGTTGGATCTGGTAGGAGCAGGTGAAGAGTGGTTGGAGCAGAGGTGAGCTAGGCAGATGTAGCAGGAGTGGAGCTAGCCTGGCACAGCAGGCATAGACCTGGAAAAGTGGAACAGGCGTAGAGCTGGGCTGGCAGATTAGGTATACAGTGTCTTCACTCACATGTGGCTGGAGCTTCCAGGCGGGAACCAGGCAGGACTGGAGGTATATAGGGAAACAAGCACAAACAGGTCTGGAACACAGAAGATATTAGAATAGTCAGGACAAAGTTTCCTCAGCGGGGTGAGGTGCGGTGCGGTGAGGCGAGGTGAGAAATGTAGAGGTTGGCCATCAAAGTCCTGTAGGTACTGCGAAACAGACTAAGAGGAGGAAGCCAAGCCCAGGCTAAATACCCTGTGGCTAGATGGGGAATTGGCCACAGCTGCGCCAGTAGTTCCCGGTCACGCCTAGTCAGCTCGACCCCAATTGCCAGGAAGGAGAGGAGAGGCAGAGACCAGTCTGTTGCACATAATGCTTGAACCAAAACAAGAATTTCAAGTTCAGAGACTGACTGACTTGATTTTGAAGGGGAAAAAGCTGTACAGGCAACATCAGAAAGGTGAAATCATGACATTACTTTTGTACTGCTAAAAATAGTCTTAAAGGTGCATTAAGTTTTTCAGCCATTATAGGGTCTAGTGAGACTCAAAATGAACTGACAGGTCCTGTTTCCTTGTAATGATTAATGCAGTCACCAGTCAAAATCCATTGTTAGCTGACTAAGAAGTCCCAGCTCTTGGCAACATAGCACAATGTAAAGTGAGGAGATAGTACCAAAAGGGGCTATCAAAGCACTAACATTACACTAAGATCAAATTACTCCCAAAATAAAATCACTTCATTCAAAACAAGGTTAAAATAACTGTGCTAAAAAGAAGAGAAGGAAAAAGAAAACATGTAGCTTTAGGTGCTAACAGATACAGAAAGAAGAATGTCACATCTGAAAACATGAATACTGTATATTCAACTTGTATACATTGGAAAGGTTGGTCTGTCAGTCCACCACTATGTTCCACAGTTAAATACAGTATGTCAGTCCACCACTATGTTCTAAATACAGTATGTCAACCACTATGTTCCACAGTTAAATACAGTATGTCAATAACTATTGGATGGATTGAGGTACAAATTAGTTCAGACTTTCATGTTACAGAAAATGAATGTCAAGGGTTCTGACAATTATTGGAGGAACTGCCTTAAAATTTGCTCCATATATCGACAGTGGCAAGAGGATGAACCCTAATGATGAGCTCCTGAAATGTTTTTCCATCACCCCCAGTAGGTCAGGATTTTTACTTACTGTGGAATGTCCCAACATCAACTAGGTGAATTGCCATGAAATTTTGTACAGACATTCATGGTTCCCAGACTTAAGTGATTGCCACTCTGCAGTTCACATTTGTGCCAGATCCCAGAGTGTGGCGCAAATGTGGCAACAATCATGTCTCAATAGCCAAGACAAGATGCAAGGCAATGATTTCTACTGTTTTTACTTCTTAAAAGGTCTGCTGTGGAGAAGTTATATCACCACAAAATGTAACAAAGCAACTATGACAATAAAAAATATGTCCATAACAAAAAGTGGGAGGAATGGGCTCCATTTGACTTTTGATAAAGCCAATATTAACAAATCATTTTTAGAACTTCCGTCCTAATGCCCTAATGTTTATGCAATACATATATGTGCACAAATTCACAGCATACTGTCCTTTCTGTCTCACTCTCTCTGTTTGTCTGGTCAAGATTGAGTGTGCCCTTTTAATTATCCAGTGAAGAGTTTGTCCTTGGTTAAACTTTTTCTGGTTTGAATCAGCACTTATGTGCTCAGCCAGAGTCAGGTACATATATTACAGTAAGTACCGTGCTGACTGTTTGACTGACTCATACTGCAAAGTTACCAGTTTCTATTTTAGAGGAAAAAAACTTTGACTGAGCAACACTTCTCCACAGAATGAGAACACCAGTCCGTCATATTGTACTTTGTCACCTCTGCATTTTCATATTATTGAGCTAAGTAGTTTCTAGGTAATTTTTCTGAATATACAATGTAGAATAACATTTAACACTAAAACACTCTTATCTCAGCAACAACGCATGATACCCTTCAAGCACTTCCTTGGTGAATGGTTTAAAACAGAGCTTGGCTGTTTGATGATGGAAATTTCAATGTAAGACGCAGCATGGCCACTGCACTCTACACAACCTAAATCGCTGAGTCGCAGGACTCCTTCAGCTGATATTCACGTTTGTCATTTACACAGAGGCTTTTGTTTGCCTCCTTCATTTACCCAGCAAACCCAATCCAAAGTATTGGATTCACACTTCAGAGAGGTCTCCCTGCCGATTCACAGATTGACTCGGCAAACACTTCTAGGATCACCACGTCCACCAATGTTCCTGTTCTTTATTGACCCTAATAGCTAGTGGATTTAGAGTGATGTAGACTTTTAAATATTCACACTGCAAAGCTGACACTGGCAGTTTTGGATTTTATGTCATTGTTACCTCTTTGAGTAATTAAATGACACCACCATCCTCTTACAAATGAGCAATAAAACAAATTGTTTCAGTTCTATACAGTCAAAGGTTTTGCTGCAACAATATTACTTAGTCTGGTATGATCATTAAGTTATGGTGTCAAATGTTACGTGTTTTTTGATAGCCATTATAGCTCACAGTACTGTGTCAACTCACTGATGCTACTCTACTTTTACTACTGTTTTACTTATCGACCCACTTTTGCCCATTTTTTTCTGATTAGTATGTCTGAGAACTGTGTGTGTACTGTGTGTAACATCTTTCTGACATTAGTGAACTCTGTCACATTTGGTATGTTAGAAAAATTGGAACCTAGCACTAAAAAACTCGAAGGCCACTCTGACAATATCATTAGATTTCTGAATAATGGTAGCAGTTTGGTGACAGTTTAAGATAGCCCAGTCCATTCTTAAGGGGTAGCTAAACACTACTGTGTAACTTTATGCTTTCTCAGCATAATAATGCAACTGAGTTTGGAGAGTTTAGAGCAGGGAGATGAGGGCATAGCCTCATCGCTACCTAATGTATGACATGGAGGGTTAGAGGACATGAAGAACACTGACCCCTGTTCACAGTTTGACCTTCATAATATGATTGCTTCACCATGAAAATCTACTGCTAGCATTTGAAATGTTGCTGATATCATTATTAGTTTGAAAGTTATTCAAGAAAAAAGATAGACATAACAGACATTCAAAAGGACACAAACTACTGTGCTCTGACCAAGATGTAGCTGCCTGCTAACAGAACTAGCTTGGTCAGATAACTGCACTGACATCTCTGAAAATGTTGGAACAAATTTCTGAATTGGCATTACTTGGACAGACTGACCACATATTGTCAATCTAAGTGGTCACTTCATCACCTGCAAAAAATGTCAAAACTTAATAAAATGGCATAATACCAGTCACATGGATAAAATCATAACAGCTTTGATCCTGGGTCAATGCTGTTATCTCAGTTGGCTCTTGCCTGACTCTTTCCATTTTACCATAACGGGTGCACGTCAGTCATGTCTGCTGTTTTTCTTGATTAAGTAATTTTTTCCAAATTCCAGCAATACAGTAGGTTTTCAAAGTTAAACCATGAGGGTCAAACTATCATGAGAATATTGTTTTCATGGCATTATGGGGAAACTTAGTTGCCTCTTGGCAGAGGTTTGCACTTTCTTAGTGCTATCCAGTTATTTGTGTGTTGTGGAGAAGAAGGGAGTAAAATTGCCCAGTTTAGACTCTAGAGGCATGTGTCTTCTTTTGCTTTATTTTTTTCTTGTGACTTTTCCCCACTCACTCTTCTGCTAATCCACCCCCGCCCTCTCCCCCTTCTTCTGTGAGTCTTAGTCAGAGAGCTGATTGACTCTGAGAAGGCGATCAAACTCAGAGAGCCCATCGAGTGTCTTGGTGGAGAGTTGAGGACACTGATTAGCTTCTCGCCTGTTGTTGTGGGTCCCAGCAGTGAGGCGCTCTGTGCAGACTTTCTGTTACAGCAGCTAGCAGCTGCTAATGCCAGCAACCTCTTTTAAAGAACACACTCCAGTGGGGGTTTCATGCGAATGCTCTGTCTCTCTACAGCTGTCAGACTATTTGGACTGTGCTTCTGCATCCACTGTTGTCTGTGTATGTTTAGAAGTGTGTGTACTCACCGGAGCTGATTCTTCAAATAGCCAGCTGTACCCAGAGCAAATCTCCTCTCAGGTCCAGGTTCCAAAAAACAACAACTCCAGCTAATCTGGAAATTACAGCCAGGAGGACTCAATAGAGCAGGCCTGAAGGGACACATACTGAAAGTGTGTGCGCTCATATGTGTGCAGTTATATTTGTGTGTGTGTGTGTGTGTGTGTGTGTGTGTGTGCTGTTATTTAGCTGTATGTGTGCTCATCTTGGCAACCTACAGATTATTTCTGGCAGTGATAGAGTGTGATGTGTCTGTCCAGGCTAATTCAGCTTCAGCAAGCTGGACATTTTCACACAATTTGATAAGAGGCGGTGTAGACTGGCGGCAGCGCTGACAATCTTTTATTTACTGGCTGCAGATGAAACCATTAATTCCTGCTAATTAATGTGTGTGTGTGAGCCCTGAGGGGAGGAGGTGGGGGTGAGGAGAGGCATCAACATCTGTTGGGATATGGGTGAGGACACACCATTCATCACCATTAGACACATAGACGCTCTTTCTCACTTTCACACACTGATATCTGTGCTCAGAATGGAGTGTTGTTACAACACTTTAATTCCTGGACCTGATTAGATTGGCCCCCAGATGTTGATAATACATTGTCATTAAGATTTTACAATAGATTTAAATATAATATGTTTGCAATAGCACATCACTGTCCCATATCTTATTTACAAAAAGAAAAACAAAATGGAGTGTATCCTCCATATCACCAGGCTCTGTATCCATGGGATGACTTAGTCATCTTGATCTAGTGATGCAAGAAAAAGCACACAAATTAAATTGACCAAAGAAAGCCATAACTTGTTAAGTACTAATTTAGATGACATGCTTTGCAAATGCCTTGAGGTATCACTGTTGAATTTCAACCTAAAACAAAAGAATTGTTTTATTGTCCATGGTTAAAATGTATAGAAAGCGTGTATTAAACATGTTTTGGGATGTGCCACTAATTAACAACATAACCTTCTTGGCTGGTACCAAATAACCAACTGCTGAGATGTGATTTTACACCATTTCTCTTTTCAAGCAGTTTTTGGTTTAAAAGTACAATAACACTTCATTAAAAAATCATACAGGATACTGGGTTTAAAAGTTGGACAGAAAAGGGAATCATTGTTATCAACTTATTTATTTGAGCAATTGGGTCATTACTTTAAATTCTTTTCCCAGCTTCAACAACAGTTTGCACTAGCCTCTGAGGACTGCTATACTTACATGTTAGGCACTATGTCAAAGTGCATAAAATGGGAACCCCAATAATGTTGTAACAGTATTTATTAGATGTATTAGAGCAGTGAGGAAATGAATGGTCTCTTAATGCCTTATCCATAGGACATGAGGGGTTGGTGAATGGCATGATGTGCACATCTGATGGAACATCCATGATTTTGATGGATGACTATGACTGAGGCCCTCACAGTCATCTATATATCTATCTACTCTTTTTAAGGAGTGATAAAATTAGGTTATGGCTCTACAGCAAGTAACATATTGTAGGTCTGTAGATTTAAATATACTCATCCATACAATGTGTATCCTGGTCTTTATTATTATTGTATGGATGCTGATTCAGCGTCCATACTATGTTATCCTGGTCTTTATTATGTTATCCTGGTATTTATTGTATGGATGCTGAGTCAGCATCTATACTAGGTTATCCTCTTTATTATTATTATTATTATGGTTTCTTCTGTCTGTTTTTTGGCACTTAATTTTTTCAGCATACTTTCAGCTATGAAAACTGTTCAGGTATTGACATGTTCAGCTTTTTAAGGACATTTATGCTATTGCAATATTCAAATAAATGGGAAAATTCTACTTCAGCATACTTTCAGCTCTTTCAGCTATCAAAATGTTCAGCTCTTCAAGGACATCCATGCTTCTCTTCAGAATATTTCTAAACTCCATACTTTTAAAATATTTAGCTTTATTTTGAAAGTCTCGCCCCATTCAAATGAATGGGAAAATTCTACTTCAGCATACTTTCAACTCTTTCAGCTATCAAAATGTTCAGCTCTTCAAGGACATTCATGCTTCTCTTCAGAAGTTTTCTAAACTTCATACTTTTGAAATATTTAGCTTTATTTTGAAAGTTTTGCCCCATTCAAATGAATGTGAAAATTCTACTTCAGCTTACCTTCAGATAGCAAAACCATTCAGGTGTCACAAATGTTCAGCATTTTCAGGGCGATTTTTCAGCAGTCAGTAATCATATGCATTTTCTTCAGAAAATGCAATGCTTAATTTTGAAAATCTTGCCCCATTCAAATGAATGGGAAAATTCTACTTCAGCATACTTTCAACTCTTTCAGCTACTGTATCAAAATGTTCAGCTCTTCAAGGACATCCATGCTTATATTCAGAACTTTTCTAAACTTCATACTTTTGAAATATTTTGCTTTACTTTGAAAATCTTGCCCCATTCGAAATGAATGGCGACAGCAATATGGTGTGGTGTTTTTTTAGTTCACTTGCAGGAGCTGTATACATCTGCATGTCAGTGTTTCTGTACCTGCTTTCTGACTGCCTCAAACTGTTCAGAAAAATTTGATACTTCCAGTACACAAATCAGTCATTCCTCTTCCTTTAGTTTGCAACTGTTCTTTCCTTGCTCACCTCCTGTATGTAACCATTTAGTCTCTTTTTTCCACTACAATCATTTTTGTCATCTATCAGAGGCTGCAACGGCAGCTGGCCCCCCCCCCTATTTTTTTTTCGTCTTGTTATGTGCTATATGGTGCTGATCTGGACTATGATGAAGCAATACCCAAGTAACTTAAGACGAGTTCTTGTATGGACCCCTCTCAACCACATCTGGATTGTACTGTTTATTTATTGCTGACATTAGTGTCTTTGTCCCTCATGTTTGACAAATAAGAAATTATAATTTGGTATGACTCCTTGCTTAAGCATAATCACACTAATATTTGAATAAATATTTGATCCAGTCAGAGCGTGTACACCTCAACTATATTTCTTTCAGCATGCACAATTATCATATGTGCTATGCAATAAGTGATGTAGCATGTTCAGACAGTTATTAGTCCCTGCTGTTTGTATTCTGTATTCTGCTGAAGGCTTGAAATGGCATAACTGCACTCCACATTTCTCACTGTGATAAAAACAAATACACATGCACATATACATTACTTCTTGTTGTTGTTAATGCTGTTGAAGGGTTTTTTTCCAGCAGCAGCTGGAAGCAATCATGCAAGGGTGATGTGAGTTTGTGCAAACAGTTTGGCTTTCTTTCTCATTACATAAATATAGAGCTTTATTTAGTTTGCTAGCAATGATAGTGTAGCCATGACAGAAAGGCTCTTAATACAGTATGTGATCTGAACTACATTTGCTGTTTGCCTTGTGTCAGTCGTAGCTTTCCAGGTAAAAGAAAAACAATACATACTTTCACACCAGGAACATCCTGATGTCCTTGCCCCTTCTCCCTCCTCTGTTTTGCTTTCCTACCCTTTCACCACATAGTCCTGCTACTCCTGTTCTACCTGGAAGTTGATGCTGTTTATTTTCTTGTTCTTCAATTGCCAATAATTTAACAGTGTGTTGTGCTCTCTCTATATATGCTTACCAATTGAAGGTTCATGAAATACCTCTGAGCTATTTTATTGCAGAGAACAGGTCAGGAGTAGGATTTTTTATGCTTTTGGTGTTCATTTTTTTTTCCTTTAAATTTAATTGAATAAATGTAATGCCTTTAATGCTCAAATACATTAATATAAATGATCCACTTACCCCTCACTCACCCCAGACAGTTTTTTTTCCATTTGTAATCTGATGGATTATTGGAATTTGTTTAAATAAGTTTTTATTATAGATGAGTTCTGCATTGGACCCAAAATATCTTTTTCATGTTTATGTAATGCAAACTTTATGACAAAGACTAAAAATCATACATTGTGGCACAATGGCACTGCTGATTAATAATAAGTAATAATTACAAAATGTCATCTAGACAGCACTCAGAGAGTGCAAACCCCCGCCAAAGTGCAACTCAGCTTCCCCATAATGCCGTAAAATCAATATTCCTATGATACAGTAGTTTGGCCCTCATAAAAACCTATTGCTGGCATTTGGGATGTTGCTGATATAATTATTAGTTTGGAGGTTATTCAAGAAAAACAGACATGATAGACATTCACTGTTACCAAACAAACAAACTAAAACATAACCCTCGCCCTTGCTGGAGGCCATAAAATGAATAAAGTAAAAATGATTCAACATGATGACATCATCAATATGCAAATTAACACCATCTAGCAACATCTAATACCTTTTGCAGCAGGTTCTAGCTACTTTCCATTGAAATTAGTTGGCAACACTGCCTAGAAGTGTAGGGGAGGTAGATGCCTTTAACAGGTCTGGGTTTGTAGTTTGTGAATAAGGCTCGTTGAGTTTTTTTCTCTTCTTGCATCCAGAAGGATGAGTCCACTTCATAGGGTGAATTGCCCTAATGCAGGACACCTAAGCCTCAAAGCATGTAGGTCTTCCTCATACAAATGAAAATAAGTGAGACCATGGGTGAGCACAAGCTGTGATGTCCATCCATCCATTTTCTAAACCGCTTAGTCCTGAACAGGGTCACAGGGGGCTGGAGCCAATCCCAGCCAGCTGCGGGTGAGAGGCGGGGAGCTGTGATGTCATGTTATCAAAATCATATGACTTCTCAAATGTCCAATCATAGGTTAGGGTGCAGTAATCTTCAAAGAGGAAGCACCCATTGTGAAAACCACCCAAAGGCCACTGACATAGCATTTGGACAACATGCTGCTAGTTTTTAAGAGGATATGTTTGTGATATGTGTGTTCATCAAAAATTATAATATGGTGTAAATATACTCCATATTTGTTATTTGTCCCATCCATCCATCCATCCATCCAGTTTCCTCCGCTTATCCGGAACCGGGTCGCGGGGGCAGCAGTCTAAGCAAAGATGCCCAGACTTCCCTCTCTCCAGACACTTCCTCCAGCTCCTCTGGGGGAATGCTGAGGCATTCCCAGGCCAGCCGAGAGACATAGTCCCTCCAGCATGTCCTGGGTCTTCCCCGGGGCCTCCTACCGGTGGGACATGCTCAGAATACCTTCCTAGGAAGGCGTCCAGGAGGCATCCAAAACAGATGTCCGAGCCACCTCAGCTGGCTCCTCTCAATGTGGAGGAGCAGCGGTTCTACTCTGAGCTCCTCCCGGGTGACTGAGCTCCTCACCTTATCTAAGGGTGCGCCCGATTATTTGTCCCACTTTAGGAAAAGTGGTTCATAAAATGGGACAGTAAATGTGTGGAGGGACATCGATTGTGCAGTAACAATGGTTAATTACAGGGTTTTAGTCTCCTAATGCATTATTTTAAATGTTTGAGGTGAAAGGCCAATTCTGTTCAACAACTGGGGATGGCTGTATCTCTATTAAAGTGGTTTAAGGGTTTTGCTTTTTTCTGGATCTTTGTATACACATACAGAGAGGAGGGCATAGCCTTTATAAAGGTATTGCAGGATAAAAGTCTGAGTTTAGACTGTTGCAATGAATTTCAAAAACACAGATATTCAACTTTATATAGCGGTTTAATAAAAGCCTAATTCTGCACATAGCCTACTACTGATTGATATGTTGCCTTCAAATATACCTTTTAAGCTGGTACTGTAAATGTAGTAGGTACAAAGAAGGAGTACTTAAGGTCACACACTCCCATTTTTTCTTTCTCTCCCCTTACCTTTTTCCACTTGCTCAATCTCAGTCTCTCCCTCTCCTCACCCATCTAGAGATATCAGACAGTGAGCCGAGGTGTGAAGATGAGATGTGACAATTAAATTAATGTACTTCTTTTACTGGCCTTTAACAGCCTCTGAGACAATCGTACTGCAAGACCTATATCAGATGAGACATAAACACACACCACCATCAGCCAACATTGACCACTATCATCACTTAATTTACAAGCCTAAAATAAAGGCATGAAAAGCATATGCTAATTGTAATTCTGGCATTTAATTATTTGCTTATAAAAGTTAGTAGTGGTGTTAATGCAGTGGTTGTAATTTTTTTGTTGATTTCTATAGTGAACAGCAGTGTGTAAGCCTCAATTTATTTACATGCAGAGTGACAATGATTGCACATGTATGCATAAAAAGTTCAGAATGTCTGAAAGCTAAATTCATAAATGAGGGCAACTTCTAAGGAGTCAGATGTGGTGATAAAAAGGCAAGAGAGAGATTAAAAAGCGAGCAGGCAGTGATGGGAACGGATCAGGTAAGACGTGGGCTGCTCCGACAATTCCCAGGAGATTACAGTCTGTGAGTGTGAAAAGTGTGTGTATGTGTTACAGAGGCATGGACACATCTGTAAATTTCACATACATAAATATTGTATGTGTACAACTTTTACACTGCAAGTGTTTTGTCTTTCCAGTGTGTACAATTGCTGAGTTTGCCGTACATAAATATATTAATATTTGACAGTATGTGTCTGTGTGTGTGTGTGTGTGTCTGTGTGTGTGTGTGTGTGTGTGTGTGTGTGTGTGTGTAAGAGAGAGAGCAGCATGCCTATTTACATATCATTCCATTTGATGTGCATAAATAATGTGTGTACTGCATTTGTAGCACAGTGTGTAAGAGAGAGAACAGGTTGATCTGGATGCAGCTCAAGGCTCTGGCACAGTTGCTGATTTATCTGCTGTTTTCTAAACCATTGACAGGAGAAAACAAATTCGTATGAAAATTAAAATACAGTGTTGGATTCTCTCTTTCTCTCATTCACTCACTCACTCTCTCTTTCACACACACACACACACACACACACACATTTTATGTTCACCTAGAAAGAGCATAAACACTAAGCATTGCCAGAATGTTTGTACATCTGCCTATCATGCTTACAGCTGTACAAAAACATTCAGATAGACCTATCAAGCGACACACACACACACACACACACACAAACACATCCCTCCTGTAGTATGTGAGTAACTGCATGCACATACAAACAAAAAAAAGACACAGCCCACCAAACAAACATCCCTCCTGTGTGCTTCCTGTAAGTGGGCATGTCTCAGTTGGCCAACATGCTGCCATTAAGATTATTAGAAATCCAATTTTGGAAGGAGAAAGTGCACAAGAGGGATCAAAGGGAAAAGGAAACAAAGATGAAGAAGGAAGGAAAACTACAACAAAGACTCATGAACATTACAGTATAGCTAGTGTGACTGTTGTCAGAAATACATACCATTATAGATCTATAAATACATATAACGAGAGGTAAATCTTTGTGTGGATGTTTTGATGATGATGCAGTAAGTAGTAATAGTGAAGACCTAACATGCAGTCTATTATACCTGCAGATATAGAGGATATGTATATGTGAATATATTTGTTTCAAGATTTAAAAACAAAACATACGTACTGAATGTAGTAAAATGAATTGTTAACCAGGTTATTTGTACTTGTTAAGTATTTTTAAAATAAGTAAAAATTGATTTTGCAGTATATGGACTTAAATTTTTTACGCAGTGCAACACACTGAGAGCTTTCACACTATTTGCATTTTCACACAGCCAAGCACACACACTGGAGCAACATGGGGTTCAATGTCTCACTTAAAACACTTCAATATATAGACTAGAACTGAACTGCCAGTTCTCTAGTTAAGAGATGACCTGCTGTACCTCATGAGCCACGGTCAGTCAATAATACACAATTAAATGTGCCAAATAATTGGAGAGCATTCATATGGAAGCTCAGTATTTGAGTTAAATGATATTTACCCATTATTTGGCCCCAGAGAGGGGGGTGTCAGGCCAGGCTGTCATAAACCTTCAGAGCGCCACAGTAAGAAACATCATTTTTCAAACCTAACCTGTCCTTAACACGAAGTGAACCCAGTCCTCACCCAGACAAAGAGCAGATATGTGGCTTGACACTGCATCTGCATTGTGTTTGCTCAGGTTAATGAATCACTTGTTCTTTAAAAACAGCAGGAAACAGTGAAAATGTGATAAGCACGGACCCAAAGTGCAGCACTCGGATTCAGAGCAGGCAAGACAAATGTATTGGTGTAAAGGCAGGGGAGACGATTCGACTGTGTGGAGGAACTATGTCATTACCAGCACCAATACAAGTTCTGTGTGGGTGTAGGAGTGAAGGCAAGTCTACAGGGTCACACAGCATTGACTGCTTATACTGAGCCTGGTGAAATGTATCTAGATCTGTAGAACTATGTACTGTGTATCATGCTTCTGGTTTAAATTGTCCACAGTATTTCCTGTGGTATAGGAATTGTCACTCAATAGACTGCTGTGGACTTGTCATGGCTGTGTTTGTGATGGACATGACTTGCTAAGCAAGGTTTATCACAGCTGCAACCTGCAGAGTGTTGTCTGGATCAGCTGTCCCTAAATATTCATCCAGCTGTTGTATCATAGACTATTCCATGTCGAGAGGTGTTTCCCCTGAATTCCTTAATTTGACCCCGACCTTATCCTAAACTTAACCAACAATTGGAGTGCTACAAGAAACACAGTTTTAAAAGAATAGTTCAAGTTGGTGATAAAACAGTATTGATCTATCTCTGTGTATGTGAAAACAGGTATTTGTCATTTCTCCTACTCTCCACACAGACCCTGAATGTTTCCACCCAGAATGTCACTTATGCTGCAAAAAAAAATGAGGGATAAACTACGCAACTCTTATGCTATAAAGACATGCACTCCAAAGTTCATCTGAGGCTCCAGTGCATCTTCAGCTGTCCCCTTTAAGCTAATTTGAGTCAGTATATTTCAAAGTTACAGTCTATTTAAAACCAATTCCCCTCTTATTTCCCTGGACAGTACTTTGTTGCACTGCGGTGGAGTTGTGTAGCTTGTCCCTCTTTTTATGCAGCATAGTGACGTTCCAGGTGAAAACATTCAGGGTCAGTGCGGAGAATAGGAGAAGTGATGATGACTAAGACTTATGCTCACATACACAGGGAAACATCAGTATTGTTTTAACACCAGCTTGAAAAATCCTGAACTATTCTTTTAACAGGAGGGAAACACATCTCGACAGGGGAATAGACTTTGATACAGCACCAGTACCTGAGAACTGCAAAACAGCATGAACAGCAAAATATCAGGACAATATGGTGGGACATCAAGGTGTCATGTGACTTGATGACGCCACATGAAAAACCTCTATACAGAAAGCATTACATGAAATCATAACACAAGTCTAAAGTTTGCCACAGTCAAATTAAAATGTGGCAGGTGTCACCAGATGTAACTAGCAGTGTAACAATAACTTTGTGAGTGAGCCTCCTGCTGATTTTTCACCTGTTTCAACCACTGTCAAAAATGGGCAAGAATTTCAATAGTAAATCTGCCACCAGGGCAGCACGGTGGCGCAGTGGTTAGCACCGTTGCCTCACAGCAAGAAGGCTCCGGGTTCGGGCCCCACCCAGTTTGCATGTTCTCCCCGTGCTTGCGTGGGTTCTCTCCGGGTACTCCGGCTTCCTCCCACTGACCAAAGACATGCAGCTTAGGTTGATTGGTGTCTCTAAATTGCCCATAGGAGTGCGTGTGTGGTTGTTCGTCTATGTGTTAGCCCTGTGATGGATTGGCGACCTGTCCAGGGTGTACCCTGCCTTCGCCCGATTGCCGGCCGGGATTGGCTCCGGCCCCCCCATGACCCCGTTCAGGGATTAAGCGGTAGGAGATGAATGAATGAATCTGCCACCATTATCACTGTGAACTGCCTATGTGCTGTGTGAGAACAGAAAGCAGCTGTATGAGCATCAGAGCAAAGCTGCTCACAGCATCCACCAGAAAGTGTGCCTTAGAGATTAGACCATCTTTTAACAGAGACAGTGGTGACCGTACACAACCACGTGTCGTAGTCTTTTAGGTCACATGGTGACAATTGTGCAGACTCCATCAGCTCGTGAAGAGATGCAGGTAAAGGGTCTGAAAGCTCTTAAATGAACTTACTGTTCCTAAATGTCAAGAATGAACTTCCATGCTTGAACACTAACATAATTCATTATTTTATCCACCAGTGTGTTTCTGAGCTGGTGCTGATGCGATGTCATCTCCTGGCTTTACTTTAGAGAAAGTGAATGAAGCAGTACAAAATGAAGGCCAGAGAGCAGCCAGGCATTTTAAGCAGAGGAAAAGCAACTAGTGTTGACAGGAAATTCAAACCATTTTCATTAAATCTCGGTGTACAAATGGCAATTCTCTTTTCTTCTCACTGCTTTTCTTTTCTTGAAGCTCCTTGCTCTGTTTTTCTCTCCTGAGTTCATTCAGGTTTGTGCCACACTTCCTCTCCTGTGAGTGTGTGCTGGGGAGCCTGCATAGATGGAAATAGATTTTTTTGGGTGCTACACGCTCCCTCACACTCTGTTATACACTCGTGCTCAAGAGTGTGTGTGTGTTTGTTTGTGTGTGCATGTGCATGGCAATATATTTATGGAGCCAGAGAGAAAGATACAGAAAAGCGAGGACACCCCACTTGCCTATTTCTGATGGTTATGTAACTATCAGATGTCAGAATATGCTGAGGCATTGTGGGGGAAGAGATATAAGATCAGCATCAAAGGCTTTTTGTTGTGGAAGAGAGGGAGACAGAGAGTGAAAAGCAGAGAAGAGGAGAAGGAGATGCATTTTTTCTCTGCTTCACAGGAGTGTGTTGTGATGATAAGACAACAATCCTGAAACTGGCTTCACCATACAGCAGCCCTCATCACAAGATAGCAGCATCTTCATCCTTTCTTTACCGAGGGAAACAAGGACTTTTATGTATGTTATATTTTCTTTTTTACTTTAAATTATTGTTTCTCTTATTCTTATTTTGCTAGTGCAACAATTATAAATCTCATGTGAACAAAACACATTTGGATATGAAAATCTGAGACGCTCTATTTTAGACCTATACATGCAAACACATTCATGTATACTATAAAGCTGTTGCTTTGAGTGTTGCAGTAAACCATTTCATTGAGAGACACACTTGCACACATGATTCTCTGAGGTGGTAAAATATTTTTTAAAAAGTGTAAGCCTTCTCTCTTATTTTCTTCTCTTCCTCTCCTTTGTTTGTGTGTCTGTGGTATTTTTCCTGCTGGTTATCAATCTGTCTCCATTGTTCCTTTCAGAGAGGAGTGTGATACACATCTTAATTCAACAGCTTGCTCTGTTGTATATTATCTCTTTAAACTGTGAAATAAGATGTAGCTGTACTAATAAATCTTTAGCATCCTGGGAAGACACGAGCAGAAGCAAAATGTGTGCATTTGTACTTTTGGCATACATTTTTTGGAATAAGTGGATGGTGCCCTTGCTCCTCCATTTTGTGAACTGATATGAATATGGACAGAGATATTAAAGTGTGGAATTAGACAAAAAAAAATGAGATTTGTTGTTAGTGCCAGCTCCTTGTGAGTCCATTGATTTTAAGTTGTTGATTTTTGTTTTTAAAGTTTTAAATGGTCTGGCACCTCTTTACCTCAGTGATATGATGGCACAAGCCACCAAGACCTCTTAGGTCATAGAGTCTGTTTTTACTTGAGTTTCCAAGGTTTAGAGGGAGATTGTGCTTTTGCTGTCCCATAAACTTTGGAGCAGTCTACCCAATAATGTTAAATCTACTACAGACCTGCCCATTTTAAAATTTTTGCTTAATAAGACTTTTAACACCTGTTGTTTGATTTTATCTCATCAGTGTTTAATTTGTATAATGATGCAGTTTTATTGATTTTTGTTGTAATTATTTAAAGTGCTTTGATCAACAAGACATTTTTTAAGTTCTATATAAATACATTTTGATTTGATTTGACTGAATCCATGTGCTGACAGTCCAGCCAGGTAAGGGAGTTTTGCAATGATACTGATGGTGGTTGCTGTTAAATTAGCAGTGTCCATTGTGATCCTACAGTTCATCAGGACAGACCACAGCCTAACTTAAGATGCCATTCTCTGTTGTTCAGACCTGTTTTATATGGCCCTCAATCCACCCTGACCTCCTCCTTATGATTCTGGCACAGTACTGGACATGTTTTGCTTCCAACACTAGACAAAAATTGGAATTACCCCATCATGGTTGTATGCCTCTGCCAACCAGTCAAATTGAGAGGAATGGATTGACGTGAGGTCACTGTGAACACCAAAATCTATTCAGTTATCCTTGAGTCTAAGTGGACACTTGTGCCAAATTTGAAGACATTCCCGTATCATGTTCACAAGGTTTGTACAGACGGATGGACAGATAACCCAAAAACACGATGTCTCCGGCCACAGTTATCACTTTAGTGGATGTTTGTGACAAATTTGAAAAAATTCCCTCAAGGTGTTCATGAGACACCTCGTTCCTGAGCACAGGCTGGACATGAGGTGACAGTGAACTGTGATCTTTGACCATCAAAATCTAATCAGTTCATCCTTGAGTGTAAATGGACTTTTGTGCCAAATTTGTACAAATTCCCTCAAGGCATTATATCATACAATATCATTGTTCACAAGAACGGGCTGGATAGCAGGAGGGAAGTATGGTATGGATGTACAGACAGATGAGCGAACACACAACTGGGAAACATAACGTCTCCAGCCACAGCTAATGCGGAGGCAGAGGCATAAAAGTGCTAAAAGCAACATCTGTGTTTCTTTATAAAAGTTGTCAAGAAACACTGTAGTCATATGTAAAGAGAGTACGTAAGAGACAGGATGGTAGAGCTGATTGGTGAGCCTCAGGAAGCTGCAGTCTAACTGTTGTACAGATGGATCTATCCTGCATCATCAAATGGTCAAAATTCCAGCTTGACTAGCACTTTGTCAAAGGCAATACCTTAAAAATATACATACACTAAACACTGGAAATTAAAGCTATGAAATAGCTAAGGTTTCAGTGAGATTCATGTTCAAAATCCATTTTCAGTCAAACTAATGAAAAATCCCAGATCAAATAATTCACTTTGACCAATAGAAACTGTCCCACTTGAGAAAAATAGAAGGAAAGTGCATAGAAAGAAAAAATAGATGGGTAGAAAGGATACAGAGGAAGATCCCTAAGATATACAGTCGAGCACAGATGGAACAGAGAAAAGCAGACAGCAGGGAGGGAATGAGGGATCAAAAGGAAAAGAAGAGGACAGCCTGTTATGAGAGGAGGAAGGAGGGGGTAGGGCTAGTGTGGGAGAAAAAGAGCAAGTTAGGTAACAAGTAGGAGGAGTGGAGGATGGAGGAGAGGGACAGAACAGCTTGTTTTGTAGTGACAAGTACACGGAGGTCAGGCCTTAGCAGGTGTTTTGCCATCATGCTGTTATCGATAGTACATAATGAGACATACACACAGCCTGCTGAAGGCTAGACACACATATTCACATGGACACACACACATGCTTTCTCTCTTGTTCTCTCTCTTTCTCTTTCACATACACAACTATTTTATTTAAACGTGTTTTGCCAACACTGTTCTAAAACTCTTACTGATAAAACTGATGGAATTGCATACTATATATAGAAAGACACAGACATGAAGAGAGAGAGAGACTATTTATATGTGTGTGTGTGTGTGTGTGTGTGTGTGTGTGCACATATATGCACCCTCGTGCACATGGTGTCTGATTCTGTCTCTCTTGCTCCTTCATTAGGCTTGTGAGATGATGAGAGGCAAGCGGGCAGACGGACTCTCGCCTTTGATTAAACAATGGGGTGGGGCACATCCTACTAATTACACTGTGACTTTGACTTTGTGTGTGGGGGTGGTGGGGGAGGTGAATGAAGGCGTGTGTCTGTTCAGCAACAGGGCAGAGTGTGTCCTAATAATTACAATGTGCAGGGCATAATTTTCATCTGATTGACCACCAAGCCATACTAGACCTGCCGGCCTGATTTAAATTGCCTGCATTACATCATTTATTTATTTAAACGCACTGTTTCTTTATGACAGTCAAGTCAGTTTGGAATTCTTTCATACAAAACAATGTGACTATGTTGTTGTAAACAGCTGATATCTGTGGGCTGCCTATGCTTTGTAGGCTTCACTAAAATACTAGATTGTATGGTATAGATAAGCAAGTCTCTGCCTTGCTCAAATGTCTTTAGGTAAGACTCTGAATCCCAATGACTCAAGGGGAGGAAACCTCAAAGAAAATTTGCATTATGAGATTATAAATTACACATCATATGCATGCATAATTTGTCATGGATGAAAGCAGCAAAGCTATTAAGGTGTTGAATAGTCAGGTAAAATTTTGCTTTGGACCTTGTTTAGCCTCTCTCTTCATTAATTCCCTGTCATCTCATTCCACTGTCAAATCTCTTAAATTGCTCTAAAAAAAATTCTAAAAAGTGCTAAGCCAAATCCTAACACATACAGTAAGACTCCTTTCAGTTTTATATGTAATAAATTGTATTAATTGTACACTGGAATCTACTGAAGTCTCTGTTGCTCTCTCCCTGAGCACACACTGAAACTGGCTCCAGCAACACAAACGCTGATTGATGCTGCTCTGACATGTTAAACACTGTGTGTGTCAAGCATCATCACCCATTCCCACAAACCAAAATCAATGTATCTATTTCTCATGGTCTGTCATTAGTCTGGGCCTACTGCTCACAAATGTCAGTTCCCAACAATAGCAAAGGCTGTGGGCCACCTGCAGACAAGCCTGCCCTGTAAACCAGACCAGTCCCTGTCTTTCAGAAAGGACATTGATCGTAATTAGTGATAGGCATGGGCATTTAATTTGTTGTATTATTTTGACAACGTTATTGCCATGTGGCATTTATTTGCATGCTGTTTATGTCTCCCTAAGTAAACTTTAAATCCCAGACATAAATCATGTGTTAGTGCTTGTGAGGGCTGGTGTCACAGCAGCTCTCTGTAGATGTCAGGTTTGCAATCATTTCATTCGTCGTCACATAATGTCAGGTTGCTGAGGCTTTATTGACATCTTTTCCAGTTAACACAGCTGCATGAGAAAAATGCTGTAAAAAAACAAGCTTGTTGTACAGTATTACCCTATTTTCCAAAAGCGCAGTAAGCACGTCTGATGGCTTTATTACTGCTGGCCTTAAATAGGCAATAGGTGATTTTAATATAAAAAAAAGAAAATTCTATTTTAAGCTGTCAAATGGATCTCTATTGGTAGATTTTTATTCTTTCATATTTAGTGTCATCTAGATAAGGGGTTTTCAAAGTTTGGGGAGATGTAGCCTATTGTATGTTCTACGCATCCAGAAATAAGGGTTTCAATAATAATTGTAACAGCAAACATTTTTGGAACACGGTTCCTCTCTCAAGAACTATTACACAACGGTTTCTTCTTACTGCAGGTGCTACAGTATAGATGGAGCTATGCAGCACTGAATTACCTTTTCTTTCAACTTAAATCTTAATTAATCTTGGTGTTTCTTTGTTAGTAGTCACTATATTTTATGGAATCATCTAGTAAGATTCTGCCAAAAGACTGCAAAAACAAATAAAAAAAAAGCTTATCTGTGCACACTGTACTATCACATTACTAATGTTTGTACAAGAATAATTACAGTAAATCCTGTTTTTATAATGAACACTAATAACTTGATTTTCAGACTTTCAAATAAAATCAATTGACAGAACTTTACATTAACAGTATTATTAAAGTCCCCATGGCATGCTCATTTTGCTCGTTTCCAGCCATTTAATATTTAATCTTGGGTACCTCTGTTATGGCCTAGGGCCACAAGCACAAATTTGGACATCAAAAGCAGTTACAGATAGCAGGCAAAACTAGAGCTTTAGTTAAAGACTAACGTAAGGGAAGTGAACAGAGCGGACTGGGTAGAGGTGGCTGAATCACTGCTTGTCTACCACCTTGCTAGAATGGAGTCTGGTGAGGGAGATCATCAGGAACAAGATGGAGGAGAAGCAGGGAGCAGATGCAGGATAGGGCGAGGTTGCCAGGCCAGAGGCCCCGGAGAGTGGTAGGGTGGCTGTCTTCCAACGAGTGATGATGAGTGGAGGGCTGGCGGGCAGGGTGGATACAGACGGCTGGTAGGGTGACAAAGAATTGAAGGCTTGATGTAGCTAGAGAATGCCAGGGTGGGAGTGGCACGATCAGGAGGACTGTCGTCGAGGAAAGCGGAGCAAGAACCAGGACCAGAACTAACCTTACTAGGAGAACCAGCAGACATGAAATGAGGGTGACAGGAGGTACCGAGCTGCGTCAAATGTGGAGCTGAGAACCACCTGCCTTGTAAACATAGTCTTGGGACAGCGAGGTGTCAGGGAGTCCGAGGTCAGGCAAAGCCAAATAGATGCAGGGAGGAGCAGGATAGCTGTTGGTAGGCTGACTGTGTAGAAGAGTGGAGGGAAGCTCAGCCAAGGACTGGCTGCAAAGAGGAGAGGAGCATGGAGAGACTGAGCAGCATACCTTCAGCCAGGTAGAGTCGAGGAGTAGAGAGAGATTAGGCGGTGTAGCGCCAGGCTGGTTGAGAACTGCACTCTGTAGCTGAGATGAGAGTAGACCCCGAGGAGCACTAGAACGAAGCTGAGATGGGCCTCGCTGGTAGTGGCGAACTGGGTGGCTGGGGATCGTGTTGTTAGTCAGACTGTGTCAAGGTGTGTTGCGAGACAGAGCAGCATAGTGCCGAGCAGGAGGAATGTAACCTGGATAGAGGAATAGCATGTAGTCGGTCAAGCTTCATCGAGGTACACCATGGGGTTGAGCAGAGTCGAATAGGGGAGCAGGTGGAGCATACAAAGTACAAATGCTTCAGCCAGGTAGAAATGAGGGTGTTAGGAGACAAAGGGAAGGTTACCTGGTGGAATGGCAGCAAGGTATCAAGGAGAGCAGGTAACACAGGAACGCAACAAAAAACACCAGAGAAACAGGGACAACAAGGCTGACAGGGGTTATCAGGAGCAAAAACTCTTCTGTAGATTGTTGGCTAAAGAGCTACTGCATAGACAGCAAAACTGACTGGCAAGGAGGAGCCAGCTGAGCCCAGACTAAATGCCCAGGAGTAAATTGGCAAATAGGCTACAGATGTGCTCACTCCCTGCCAGCCACGCCTAGTAACTCAGCCCCAGACCCCAAGGAGAAGAAGAGAGGTAGAAGCTGGCTCATGTCCTAACAACATTCAGGTTAGCTTGGCACCTCTCAACTCCAAATATTCTGTAAGTTTTTCAGAATAATAAAATGAGAGAACAGTTTGTGAACATGCACAACTCCTGCTGCCAGTGTTGTGTCGCAAGTGGACAGCACAACGAACTGTGACGCCATTGATTATATGAATTTCTCCTCCATTAATAGCTAAACAACAGTATATGTACCGATGAAAAGAGATGTGTAACACTCTAAACAAAGCAGGTAATTGAGAAACCCCATATTTTAACTGGCATAATGCAGACATAATTTCTCCAGCCTTACAACTATTCTCTCTAACGTTACAGAAACAAGGTATTAACAGACATGCAATGTGTGTTTTTTTAAATTTCCCGTTAAGCCCCACTGAGTAGTGGAAACATCAGTCCCTTTCAAGTAGCTCCAAGGTCAGTAAATCCAACCAGTGGTCGCTGCATCTTCCCCCACACGACTACATACAGTCCCAAAGTATAGAAATTAACTCCAACAGGTAGTGTAGCACCAATAACAATAACGTCATGGGTTGTTACTCCGCTTGTTAACCAGCAACACACCACATGTAGCAGACACACTGGTCTTAAGCAGTCAAAACAAACAGGTACTGTGCACCGGGGGAATCCACTGTTGATGAGCTGATCATTGACCTGGAAATTATGCCCATTCAAGAAAATCCTTAAACTATCATATAATACTTTATTATGCTAGAAAAAAAGTCTTGCAAGTGAGAGTTAGATAGATGTGTATAAACCAAGTTTAGGAAAAGCATGCCATGTGCTCTTTAACATTTTAATGTATGTTTAAGGTTTGCCAGACAATATAATGCTGTTCAACATGCAAATTACAAAGTGTGTCCAAAGAGCTCATTCAGATTACATTATAATCTCTTAGGTTTGATCATGTCTACTTCATTAGCAAAACTACAGTTACTGAAGCTATTCAGGTCAGTTAAGGAGAAGATTTTGCTTGTGTCTGCAAATGTTGAATTCTTTCCTGTACATTAATTAATAGATTATTACATGCATCGTTGTAGCCTACTGCAGAAGCACCTGGATTTAATGCAGATTTATTTTATTTTATTGCCTCAGATCTGGAAGATTTTTCCTGTTTGTGTGTTAAATAATATAGTGTTATCATTCACGTGTCTTGTGAGATATATGTTTAATTTTAAATTAACTAAATTATGAAAAGTAATTCTTTTCCACAAATTACACATTCCAGAGCAGGATTTATTAACGTGTCCATGGAAGGTAGGATTACCAACCAATCTATTATCTTAGAGTCAAGTAAGGTAATCTGTCAAATAGTGCCAATTCTCCAGTTATACTGAATATTTACACAATACATTTTATCCACTTATTAGCTTGACATGTTTCTTACATAAATCTACAGTATACAACAAAGTGAACTGTGTCACTGTCATGATTCGGATCCGTGTGCTTCCTGTGGTGCTTTTATTTTGATATTACTTCCTGTTTTTGTTTCACCACAGTTTCTTTTGACTTTTATTATCACTCACATTAGTTTCACCTGCTCCTGATTGTTTACACCTGTTTTTCACCACATTATAAGCAGCCTTCCCCCCCCCCACCAGTCACTTGCCAGATTGTTCTAGACCCCCGCTCTGACTCTCCAGCATTTTTTGGTTTTGGTATTTCCTGTGTTTGACCCGGATCATGTACTTTGACAATTCTGTTCTGCCTTACCCTCTAACTTCGGACTGCCTACTGTGTATGATTTATCGGACTTCCCGCTGGACAACGCTTTTCGGATTCCTTTGCTTTATGTGTTTGCTGGCTTTGACCCTGGACTGTTACCGATTTGTAAATGCGCTTCATGTTATCATTTTTTGTTCATTGTTTTGTACTCTTATTAAAGAGACAGTTTTGTTTTGCGTATCCTCGTCTGGTCATTTAATTGCGTTCACCCACGACATTTTCGGCAGCTTCACGCGTCGACCTTGACAGTCACATTATTTCACCTTATGCATTTGAATATTGTGAAAGGATTCATGTGCCTGTATGAATTTTATATGTAACTTAGGGTGGGAGGACTATGTTCAGGTTAAGGTTAAGGGTCATCTGCACAAATATGCTTGACCCACATACAATGTAATGAAAGGCTCACTTCTCTTGGACCTCAGTGCAACATAAAGTGTGAGCACTCTTATGTTAGCAGCACCCAGTTGGTAGACTGCTACAGTAACAATGGGCTATCTGCCCTGGCAGATAGTAGGGCTGGCATTTCATAGCTGTAAACAGTGTTTGGACACAACCACAGCATTTGTGCTTCTTTCCTTGTTGCTACAAACACACAGTCCACTAACACAAGTCTGGCCAGACAATAAGAATTCCCTATCTATTCAGTAGTGAGTTTGCATGTCCAATTCAAAGGCTCTGCTGGGATGCAGCCGTGTTGCAGTGTTCTGTTCCAGAGGGCTGTTTCACAAAATCAGAATTGAGAAATCCCAGATAATATTTAAAAAGGTTTGACCTAATCTGCAAAGTGCATCCTGGCTTAATACATTTCATGAAGGATGAGGCAAGTTGCGGAGGTGTGGCTAAGTGAAGCCAGGTAAGTAATTCCGATGAATGCAGGTTCATGGCTTTCTTCAACAGACCATGAAGTCAATCACAGATTCACTGATGGAATCTGGGTGATACAAATGTGGAAGACATGTCACAAACATTGTATGAATGTACAACCCCAGCACCCTTACTTTCATTTGTTAATTTTCTTTTTTTTCAGTTTGCTAGTCAGGACCACTCCTATGAATAGTGATTGTGGTTATGTATGGACACTGTCGATGTTATGCTTGGTAAGTATTAGCGCTGCTTGGAGAAGGCTTCTGGAGAATCCGCATGGCACTCATGCATGGCAGATCCCCATGCAGAAGCAGGAAAAACTATAGGAAGAAGAAAGAGAGAAATAAGAAGGCAGAAAGAAAGAGGAGAAGATAGAGAAAGATATAAGTTTAAGGAAGGGTGGGAAAGTTTAACGAGAACTCTGTTGCTGGAATGTGAGAACAATGACTGCAGGTAGAAACATGATCAGGGAAACTCTACCTTTGTCATCAAAACACCTGCTATAACATGAGGTCATGTATTTTGAAGCAGTTTACTGCATGATTATCTAAAATATTTTTGGGATCAGAGATCTCAGCTTGGCTGAAAGAAACAGAGAGGGATATGGAGTTTTGTTGTCAACACTTCAAAATTCCATCAGTGTGGAAAAGACACATCTCCCACTGTACACTGAAGGTTTCAGTTTGGATCTGACCTACTGATTATGTGTATCTTTGTCCTGCTACGTTGTTTTTGTCATGTCAGATCAATGTGGCTCCCATTAACTTTAGTCTCCACATTGCTATTTCCATTTACACCCACTGTCTGTCATCTGCTAACACATTTGAACATGGAAGCCTGTGAGCACTCCTCTTACAGCAAATGATTAAACCCAATCAAACCCTCGTTCTGGGAGGATGACACCATGGGGGGAAATGTTAATATGGGTTATATTAGTAAAGCTGTGGGGAGTTTTGAACCCATAAATCTGAATTCAGGAAGGACAGACAGTGATGGGTTGTTCTAAGGGAGGGTTCTGCAGGCAATCTTGTGTTGACCTATCAATACATGTTTGGGAGGTGCTGCCCAGCAAAATTTCTCCTGCTGATTTTTATGTTTTTGTACTCATGTCTAACTACAGTGAGCAGAAAGGAAAGCAAAGACTTAATTTAAAGTCGGATCATCTGCTGGCCACATCTTACCACACTTTTCAATATTTAGTAGCTATATATGATGTAATTTTGTTATGTTTTATGAGGCATAAGCATTTGAATGCAGCTTTGATAAATGTGCATCTAGAGAGCTGAAATCATGTTTTTAAAGGTAAAATATATTTCTTAGTTTTAGTCATACTCCAAGAGAAATTCTCTGTTTGTTTGGCTGTGTTCCATTTGGCTGTGTTAGAATGTTGCTTGTTACATAGCAGCAAGGGTGTGGAAACTCTCCTGAATGGAGCAGGCAGCAGAAGGTACCGATAGGAGATTGATCTTCATCATCTGATAATGTTAAAATAGGCTGTACTTTCATATTAAGGGAACATGATGTCTCTCCTTTTGAACACAAAGAGAACAGTCTACATCGCTGATGGAGATAATACCCCAAATACCAGGGCACCATATTAATATCAGGTGTGATTTTATCAGTTTTTCATGTTATTCAACCATGATTTTACACAATCTAGGTCAAAGAATGAACTGTCAAGTTCAGCAAGATTCAGATTTCCTATCTGCAGAGGTTCTGATTCATAATCAAATGTTGTGGGCTAGGATATGGTGCTCACATTTTCTGACCGAAAAGATGCTGCTCTTCACCGTTCAGTTAGATTCCACATGATATTTTGTTGATGTGTCACAGTTTATCCGGTAGCTTCAGGTAGGCACAAGCAACATGCACCATTTCATGTGCTGGATTTAAATGGAACAGAAGCCACACCCATCTGGCACAAACTGGTATCTTTGGTACCATGCCAGTTGGTACCATGCCACCAACTTCTAGTGTTTTTAAAATGATAAAGTTCCAAACCATATGCCTTCGCCAGACACTGCATGTTAATTTCTGTCTCCATGGTTGGTGGCAGTAATGTGCCATTTCCTTGTTTGACAACTGCCATAAAACATCAAGAAGACCACAAAGAAGGACACCTGGCTGCAACACAACAAATGTTGCCTTGTCACAGTTTTACAGCCATTATTGAGAAACTACTACCTTTTATGCTGTTGACCAATGTAGCTAATACACATTTTGTTGTGAGGCTAGGTTGCATTCTCTGAATGATAAACTAAGAATTAAATAATGATAGAGAAACAGTCGGTTATTCAGTGATGCAGGTATGAGCTTCTGAATTCCTGTTCATATTGGCATTACCACTATTTTGTCCATTCCTGTATATATGAGCAGTTTTTCATAGAAATATCTTTAACTGCTGGCAGTCTGTCATTCCTGAAGGAAGCTATTACAGCTATTTCACTCTCTGGGCCCTAAAATGATTGGTCAATAAGTCAAGGGGGAGGAAGGTTCCCCACGCTCCAGCACTTAACAAAAGCCACTACACAGTGCTGTTGCTGAAGTGATATTTAAACCAGAATTGCTCCTTTTCAACGCCAGCACATCTTTATGACATGTACAAGGACTGCTAGCAAATGGCAACCTCCTCAGCATGCTCATGTCTGTCCCCATCCAACACACACAAACACTACCAAGGGCTGTCTAGACACTTTTCGCCCTCTAATGCCCTCCTGCTGTGCTGTTAAGTCTTTGAACCACAGTAAAAACTTTTTCAATTACAGCCATCGAAACTCAGGCCAAGATGAGAGTGCAGACATCATTGCACTGAGCCAAAGGAGAAGCTGAGGAGGCCATCACCCCAGCTCAGTGGATCAGGAGTACTAATACAAACACACATGACACATCCATCATCCCCTCAAGTTCACACAAGATACACAACATCCATGGATAGACCAGAGAAACGGGTTCTAGGGCTAAAATGTTTTATCAATATTAAAAATCACAGGAGTACCACACTACTAATACCTTCATTTTCAATCCTTTGTTTGCAACAGCAAATACATTTTGAAGGAAATACTGACAGAAGGGTTCACTGACAACACATTTGGTTTTCACTTAAATATATTATTTTAAAATACATTACAATACAAATACATACTGACACATGTTTATTAACATTTAACCAAAGCCACAATCCTAACCTAAGCTTACCAAAAGTGCTTTTGTTGCCTAAACCTAACTACAGATGGAAAGGGTGTAAATCCTGGGCTCTGATGTCACAGTCCTATGTTCTGGTCCTATGTATCACTCATCCTCTCTGACTATCTCTGTGCACCTTATTGTGAGTGTGTCTCTGAACATAATAATAATAATCATCCAGTCAGTGATTATGCTTATCACTATGACATTATTAGGAAAACAATTTAGTAATATACAGTATGGACATCACTTCCATTTGTTTTTTGAAGTAACTAAAGCTTACAAAGGCAAACTGACAATGTGTATCAGCTTTGAAATGGCCATTTGGATTGACACAAGCAAAACCAAGTATCTGCTAGTGCAGTGCTTCTGAATCAGTTCAAAAGTTAGGGCGTGTTGAGAGGTTAAAAGTACAACAAAGCACAGCCTGAGACAACTAATATAAAACCTACTGTAAAAGTGCATAAAAACTGATCAAGACTAAACAAAAGCCCTGTCATGTACCAAATAAATTGACAAAGTCTACTTTTATATGATTCATTTTAAATGACTTCTGTGTGACCTTGGCTAAAAGTTGGCATCAATGGCAGCAAACCTAACACAGGTAGGACAGAAATTTATTTTTTCACTAACTATAACAACTAATGAAATATAAAAGTATTTTGTTGGAGGCAGTTGGAGACATAGCACATCAACCAAGAGCTACACAAAATGCAACACATTTGTGTCTGGGTCTCCACAGAAACATTAAAGTTCAGTATGTCCACAGCAGACTGACAGCAAAGAGTCCGGTTTCCCATTACAAACTACAGCCGGGAGACAAATTAAAGCAAAAACTCGAATGTGGTCTCTTCCAGGATATCAATGTCCAATCCATAGGCTACCAGGTGTCACTGAATGGTCTGATGTAGTGTTATCATAATACAGAGGTTTCTAGCTTTGATACAATACTTAGAAAAACACTGATATTCAATACAATTTTTTGACACCACAGGGAATATTGACACCTGATTGAGAACATACAATTTTACATTTTATTTAAAAGATAGTATAACATGACAATGAGGTACAACTTTTTTTTTCTTGGCTAGCAGCATAGAGTAGTATCACTATAGAACTGTGCTATTTTCTACCATTTGTGAGCAAACACCAGTCGTGACCATAGTAAAGCTCGCAATATACCACAGTCTGTCATTAGCTTAAAATTCAGCTGGAGCAAGAGAAGTGACCGGATGCAGACAGCACTGTGAGGGAGTGAGTGAGAGGAGGCGTGGATGTGGGCACTGCAGTGCTGTGTGTGTGTGTGCATAAACTCGCTGTAAAAAAAAAAGAGTGCAGGTGGTTTCGATGTATAAATACTACAGAAAATGAGTACTGAAACTTTTTCAAAATCAATATGTATAGAACTAGTTTGGTGAACATGAAAATGATGCTGTGGCCTTCACAGTCACCATATCTCATGCAGTTGAACACCTACAGGAGAGTTTAGACTGACAGGTTAGGGGGCCGTCATGCTGATTGCACTGAAATGTAACTCCATGCAGTGTTTTAACACAAGGGGGTATGCTGGTGTGGGGGACAGTGGTTGTATGGGGCATCATTTATTTGTAGGCATGTTGTGACAAGCCTGATGATGTGAGTGGCCTAATTCATGCTTCCTGCCCATGACCATAAACATTGTCACCAATAGCAGAAAGCTACTTGCTACTATGCAGCGCTGACTTTGAGCCTGCCATAGATGCCAAACCTGGGTTCATGAACTCAACAAAACAAGGACAAGAGAAAGTGCCACAATCTGGTTAATGTACTCTGCTTGGATAGTGACCATCACCCGTTACAGGATTGGCCAACACGATGCCTTGCACTGCAGAAAAAGTTCAACCGAATCCTACTTTCCACCACATGAGGGTGCGTCATTTCGCCAGAGCTGCTTGTGGTGCTGGTAATAGTCTCCATGAACACAGTACCTCATAGAAATGAGTAGGGACATCTGCATTTGTTCACACCTTGTGAACTCAGTCTAAACACAGTCTTAGACAGCATCTCTGCCACCATCATCAAAACACCAAATGAAGGAATATCTTTTGGAAGAATGGCGTTCATCCCTCCAGCAGAGTTCAAAGACTTGGAGAATTAATGCTAAGGTCAAATGAAGCCAGTAGTTTCTGAAAGGATCACATTAAAGCAACTAAACTGTTTTGCATATTCTTATCTTTAAGAATGTGTGTAAGTATTGACACAATTGATTTCATTTTAACCACACATATCATGTCATTGTCATTGTCATTGGAAGCAATTTACATTACCATTTAAGACATGCATACTCAAAATATTAGTTTTCCATGTTCAAAAAATCCCATAGAAGCACAAGTTAGTTTATTATAACTACTGTATGTGTCTGTACGTGCGTGTTTGTGCCACTTATAAATTAGGAGGCATCATCTCCCTTCTCAACCCAAGACAGTCCTATTTTCCTGAGGGTGCTGCTGGCACCAAGTGTGGGTGGTCCTCAGAGGGTGGAGGAGGGGTGGGCGTGGAATGTTGCTCTGCTGATAATCAGTTTAATGAGAGATTAATTAAGAAGGTAGCTGCAGGGAAGACACACAGGGGAGATACTGTATACTGAGCTCTGCTCCAGAGGCAGAGAGGGAGGGAGAGGTACCTGTATGCATTTTGACACTGATCACTAAAACACTTTTCTGTATATTTATGTTTTCTGACAAGCCACCTCGTGCTCACGCAAATAATGACTGACTGAATTCTCTCTCACTCTTTTAGGAGGATGTGCATGTGGTACTGTACCATGATGAACACTGGTCTCTTATAACCATATCCAAATGCTTAGAATAAAATAAATCACTTCTGTCAATAGAGTTCATTGTGCAGAAAAGGTAGAAAATTCTTTCATTCTTTAATTTTTGGTGTGTGTATTTTTGAAACTACAATATTATGAACAGTGCTTCTATATTTTACAGTGTCTAGTCAATAAATAACGTCATTGCTCTTTATTGAAAGTCCAAACAAACACTGGCAGATGCAGTGGATGACATTAAAGCTGCTCCTGTTATATGGATATGTTAGTCCTACCTCGGGGAACCTGCTGGGCTGAAGGGCCTGGGTTTATCTTTGTCTGCGGGGAACATAGTCCAAAGTGAAGATAAAAAGGCTTGTGTGGAATCATCTTGTAGTGCTGTCAACTCTTTCTTGTTTCTCACTCGCTCACTTTGTACATGTTCACATACATACACATACACACACACACACACAAACACAAATTCTACATATGGTCCAGAAAGCCCTCTAGTGCTCCATAGAGGGCTATCAAGGCCTAATAAATGACGGGTGCAGTTATGTTTTATGATAGGACATAATTGAGCTCTAATTAGTGTGAAATGAGGCCCAGTGGTCTGATTTATGACCAGTTAGGATGATCTCTGGATGCTGATTTAAGAGCCAACACTTCTTGTATTTGTAGTTACACAACATGTGCAGAAGACTGTGGGGAAAATATGGGTTCATTATGGTCCTTTTTTCATTACATCACTTGAATAAACCATGTCTTAACCATGAGGAGATGGAGTGGCTTATGGCAGGAAGAGGACAGCAAAGCATCTAATGAGAAAATATACACAAAAGAACATAACTCATACATAAGCACACCAAGAGAAATGGTGTAGATCTGGAGTTGTACATATGAAGTTGTGTAGCCTCACAGAATGAGCCTAAATCCCTCAAGCTCAGTTTTCACATTTTTGCAAGCATCCAGTGTATGAATATGAAAATTCCCCTGGGCACAGCTTTGTGACTACCTCTGAGTTCACTCTCCTGGTTTGGCAAAATATATGGTTTTGCCACACTCACACACAAGCAAAGCTGTTTACTCTTTTCCCTTTCTAGTTAGCAAAGCTTGGTTTACAAAACATTCACATGGCAGATGCTGGCTGTTAACATGAACTCTTCAGTAGCTTGATCAGAGGTTAAAACTGAACTTATCAGTTGCTCTCTAGCCAGTGTCTGTGATCAGAGGCATTCATGAGGAGAGAACCTCTGCTCTATAACACTACTAACAGAGTGATGTGTATTTTCTCCAGCAGACTCCATGACATCAGTTTGCCAGAGTTTCATTATTAATCTTCCATTTATATCAGATCAATCAGTTTTTGCATGTCAGCATGTCAAACTTAGGAACTATAGCTATTATTTTTTGTTATTGTCAAACACATACAGTGTTTAACCAAAGGTTCCTGATTTTCAAGGAGTCAAAATTTTATACGACATTCCTTTTTTTATTAATCTACACCTGTTTACTGTGAATATAAAAAAAATACTAGTCCAACAGACAGTTTCTTACAGCCTATGCATGTTAAATCTTACTTTTTTTATCCCCCATTAATACATAGAGTCTTGAATACTGGAGCAGACATGGGTTGCCCCTCATGTGTGGCACTGTCACATTGCTCAGTCACTGAGAATATTTCACCTGTAAGCATCTCTCTCAGGAGTATTCAAATGTAAGAGGTCTATTTGCCAAATTTCCACAGTATTAAGAGTGCAGGAAGGCTAGATTAAGCTTAAATTCTAATAACAAATCACATTTTGATATTAATGAGAGTAGCGATGCCTTCACTGTGTAACCAAGTCTTTGAATAGGCACAAATGGCATGCTGATGAAAGTCAGCTCCAGTAAGACTTTTCAACCTTTAAAACCTCAAAATGTTGGCATTATGACCTCCTATAAACAGTCAAGAAGTTGCATAATATTTTCATTTTTGGCTGTTTCTGCTCATTAAATTCTTATTAAGCTGAGAATGTCGTTAGTGAAATCCCAAAGTGGTGCTAATGTACTTGCCCCACTTTTCTGCTTGTTAATACTGTATGTTCTCATATGTAGAACTCAAACACATTCACCCACAAGACAAAAAAGAAGCATTGTATCAAGCATTACATTGAGTTTCTGATCTACGGAGGATAAATGTTTGACAGAGTGCTCATGTATTCTTCATTTTACAAAATATTTTTGACAATAACGCTTTATTAGACCATATTTTGCAGCATGGCCCCAGCATTTTTTCTGCAGGATCAGATGTGGATTTGTTCTGTGTCTTTACTTCATCACTCACAGCTGTCCCATCTTTTAAGACTTAGGTCTGAGCAAAAGGAGATTCAGAGGAGTGGGATGCTGTGTGAAGAATGTCTGTGGGAAGACTGGAAAGGTCTGTTCATATAGTGGAAGTTCATGCATTGTAAAGCTTAGCTCACCAAACTCCATTCTTAGAAAACAAAAGACACTGTAGCTGGACTTCTCTGACTGTTCACACACATCCCCTCTCATTCTGCAGTGTGTGCATGTGTGTGGGGGTTGTCGCTCACCTTGTTTCCCCTCTGGCGTCTTCCTGACTTTTAAGTTACCTTGAACAGAATTATGTCTCCAACTTGAGAGAGCTCATAAAATAGCAGAGTGTGGAATGGCTCTGTAGACGCTATTTACAAAAGTTCTTCTGACATGGGCTGAATTAAAAACACACACACACTCACACAGAGGAAGGCAAATCAAATCAAACAGGAGAATATGTGAATGTGCAAACCTGTCTCCACCTGGTTTGACCTGATTTTTTAAATTTTGTATTACCTGTGATGGATTGCTTCTGCCATTTTTAAATGAATTCCAAAAATGTCATCTTTTTCTTTTTACCTCTCTTTTATACTTTTTAAAAACATTTCAATTACCATATGTCATTTTTTAATGTGTAAAACTTTGCCACTGAATAATCTGTGTGGATGATAAAATACTCTAACAATATGAGGTGAGAGAATGGTACCAGTGAGAGCCCATGACGTTTTACTCCAAGTCCATTATGGATAATTGTTAGCCTGATAACTAAATGGTTATTGTTAACTTAAATGCTAAAATGTACAAGTTATTCCTTGTCTAACGTTTTTGGCAGTTACTAAATGGCTTCATGTGCATTAGCAGCCAAGATGTAGGAATTCAGTCTATTTAATGGACATGCCACAGGCAAGGAATGAACAGGAGACAAGGTAATTATCTGAAGTTTGGGAGCAGGACCTGACCCGAACTATGTCTCATCCTTTCCCATATTTTCATCACCCACCCATCAAATTTTTATCCCTCTATTCATCTGTCCCTGCTGGCAGACCCCCAGCAGGGACAGACGAATAGAGGGACAAAAAACGACAAATATGACAGACATTCAGTTGTTAGTTTAGGGGTAAAACAGGGACTTCAGTGATTGGATCATGGGCAAAGCAGTGAGGATGTCACATTTCTGCAAGTTTTTATTCTGCTTGCTCAGCAGATGTTTGATGAGCTGCTGATACAGTGTCTATTACTGGCTGATTGTTGCAGTATGGAGTGATACTTCATGTCTTCTGCTGTGAGTTTGTGTGTGAGACCAACTGAGAGACTCACACAGAGGAAGGCAAATCAAATCAAACAGGAGAATATGTGAATGTGCAAACCTGTCTCCACCTGGTTTGACCTGATATTTTAAATTTTGTATTACCTGTGATGGATCACTTCTGCCATTTTTAAATGAATTCCAAAAATGTCATCTTTTTCTTTTTACCTCTCTTTTATACTAAACTGAGACCAACACAGAGAAAAATACAGTGTAAAAACAGTAGAATGGTCTGCATCAACCCACGAGGTTATGCTCGGTGGCAGTAAGAAACACAGGGTGTACTGCTCATTAGGTTCAAACAGTGGAAATGCCACTCTTAGGTGCAGCTGGAACACTGGCATTCTCACCGGCAGATTACGGTGCTCTGAACAAGATGTAGCTGCCTGCTAATAGAGCTAGCTTGGTCAGATAATGAGCCCTCACATCTCTGAAAATGCCAGAACAAATTTCTAAATTGGCATTACTTGAATGGAGTGACCACATATTCTCAATTTAAGTGGGTACTTTGTCACTTGAAAATATGTCAAAACTTAATAAAGTGGCATAAGTAACAGCTCTGAGCCTGGCTTAAAATCTCTGCCACCACCGTCTGAGATCAAAATAAGATTGACTAGCTCTTGCCCAGATGTCCCTGCATAGAGTCAATCTTTCCCTAAAAAAAAGCGGTCACCTCCCTGGGCTCCTTCTGTTTTGCACACTGGGGTGTACTAAGCAGCAGCACTTGGTTTCCTGTGACAATGAATAGGCAACTGTAATTAATCCATTGTCTCCATATGTATTCAGTGCGCTCAACAACACAGCTGCACATGTTGGCCACAAGGGGCTCACATACAGTCAACAGCCTTTCCAGCACTCACAATGGTAAATAATATATTTAAAAAATCCTGTATCCAAACTGGGACATGGATCGGCACCAAAATCTAATCAGTTGTTCCACGGGCCATACTTTATACCTCTCCAGAAATTTTATTTAAATCCTTTACTTACTTTTTGAGTTATGCCATTAACAAACAAACAAACATCAGCATAAGCCTTACCCCCACCTCTAGCGGTGGTAAGTGTATAGTAATGATTGCTGCTGACCAGATACTGGTATGTGGACTGTGTGGTGTCACTGTGACATGGATTAAGCCTCCTTTGAGTCCTACAGTGGACACAGCTGGACCAATGCACCAGGTGGCTTCAGGCCAGCCTACCACTGTGTCACCATTACCACAGGCATCATTAACTGAAAGTGTGCTTTTGTGCACACGGCACATGGTGGTGATATGGATGACACAGAGACACAGTGATGGCAGCATTCTGTTGATTTGTCTGATTTTCACCTCACTGCTGTTCTGGCATTAACCAGCCTCTAATTAGAGTGTAGAAATGCTGAGTCTGTGTGTTCTGTGTCTAAATGTAGGAGTGTTTGAGTGTGTGCATGCGGGTTGCAATTGATTTGTTTTTTGTCTGTCCTACCAGCACTGCAAAGAGAAAAAAAGAAGATAGTCTTTTCATCTTTGTAAAAAATAAGTCTCCTTATGTCATGTAGGGAGAACACATTGGAAATATGTTATACTGGAAGTTAAACAAGTGCCTGGCTTTAAACAATGAGATCAGAACCTGCAGTAAGTCAACATCTGTTCCATTTCCATCACCAGTATCTCATCACCAGTATTATGAAGGTTTTTATAAATTGTTATTAGTGTGACTCAGAATTCTATCTGATTCAGTACTGGCCTACAGAGCTAACCATTTAGGCAGCATGGCTGAATCAAGTTAAACTTAGACACTTTGAACCATCATTTTGCAAAATGTTTACTAAATATTAACTCATTTACATTCTGAAACGATGCCCACATGCTGTTGTGTGACTCATGATTTGTTGGCTTAATTATGTTAGGCAATCACACAGACTGTGTATGTGCACATTAGGCTAGCTCATCATCTGATATACAGTATCTATTGTTTATTATCTGAAATGTAGAGATGGGGCAAAAATATCACCTCTTATACCTGGTTTAATCATTTACTGGCTTCAGTAAAAATGTATTAGCAGAAAAAGCAGAAAGAGAAAAAAGTGAGTAGTTGGGATACTAGCTGGTTGTCGTGTTGGCCATGGTTTTGGCAGTGTCTTTATTTGTAATGTGCACATTTTGGGCGATAATATTCAGATATGGTGATATATAATGGCCACAAGGGGCCATTATATACCATCTTAAAATTTTTTATGGTTTGCCTTTTCTAGTTTTTAATGTTTAAACAAGTTTCACCAAGTTGCAATGTTAGGGTAAATCAGCCCATCTTCCCCCTCAACAATATTTTTTCATGCTTTTGTGGATAAACAGCAATCATACAGGAATGGTCTATTGAAACACCTTGTGCTTTTAATTAGTCATTTAATAATTACTTCATGTTAATTTGTCAGTTCACTATGTTATCACAAATCAGTGGGGTTTGTCATTTTGTCACAGGCAGCTTTTCTTTATCAGTTTGGTGGTGGTTGTGGGGTACCTCCAGAAAAAAAAAGATATCCGGCAGGCAAAATAAGAGAGAAGCCATCAAAAAATGGGAAAGGAAGAAAAAAGTCACAGTCAGTAAAACCACAGTGGTTTCAACAAGGAAATACTGGAGCGAGCAGGGTACACTAGTTCAAGTTTAATATGACAAGTAAAATTTTTAATGAGTGGAATGTTAAGAAGAGGTTAACTAAAGCTTCTGTCCAATTGTGCGGGGCAGTGGTGTGAGCTGTGTCTAATTGGAGATCACAGTATGTGGATTCTGGGCTTCGCAGTGTGCTGATAATGTCATATAATTGGAAAGAAATCTGACACACAGACGGAGGCAATGTAACAAACCTCCAAGACTTGCACTTTAAAGATAGATGAATTAACAGCACCTTCATTTCTCTAATTGTGTGTTCCAAGATAAGAAATTTAGAGTGGAGCCAATTATCTCCCTGGTCGTGCCAAGCCGTTTTTCCAAGAAGTGTATTTTTGAATTCATCCACTACAATTTTAGGTCAGCTCAGATTTACAGAGGCCATGTCACAGTGATGAGGGGGAGACTGGATTGAATTCTGCTAAATGAATGAACTCTAGCATAATCTCTTTTTGCCCTTTTATCCTTTTTTCAGCTATTTCAGCTAACCTTTTTTCCCCCTTCCCATGGAGTTTACTATTACCATTATCATCTTCTTTATTCTGCCTTTGTTTTCTCATTAACTCTGTTTCTCTCATTTTGTTTTTCATTTTCTCTCAGTTTCTTGTTGTTTTGAAGATCAAGCCCTGTAATTCTCCTCATTACAAATCTCATTTTCTTCCACATCACAGCTACTCTCTCACACTTCCATCCATCCAACCACAGCTCGTGGGCTTTTAATTGACTTCAAGATCATTATTTAGTTAATTATACCCCCAGACAGATTGCTAATAAATATTGATATGAATTATTCAAACCATATGTATGGCTATGATTGCTACACCAGGCACAAGGTGAAGCCTCCAAATTAGAAAACAGGAGGGGGGAAGGAAGAAAAAAACTATAAAAGCTTGGATCCATAAATGCTTCAGCAAAGCTGAATTCCTGCTTGGGCAGGGGAAGGTAAATTATGGTAATGGTTTTGGATCAACACAGTGCAACTGCTCTGTGGAAAGCTGTGCTTGATAAAGGGACAGAGAGAGAGAGGGAGGGAAAGACACAGAGGCAAACTGCAGTGACTGACTGCCACTGCTGTGTGTGAAACCAGCCCCGACTCCCACCGTGCTGATTTGTTTCTAGGGGTTGGTTGGTCTGATAACACAGCAGCTCGTAAAAATGAATGAATAACTTAGTCAACCTCAGGCTCCAAGTTGGCTATGCAGTGGTCTAGTTTCATAGTTTTGTGCCCATATGCAAAATGAAGTGGTGTCTTTCATAATTGTTATAATCAGTTTTTTTTAATGTATAATCATTATTTGAAAAGATGTTATTGCTTCAGGAAGAAGCCCAAAAACTGCATTAATCATTCTGATCATTTTTTTTAATTATATGAACAAATAACCAAAGCTGCTCCATCATCTACTCAAACTGTTTTTTTACACTATTTAGTTGGCCTAACAGCAGCTGAAACCTGCCCCTGGTCTTCCAGGACAGACTGCTTGAAAACGTGCTTTCCCCATATTTAAAGGACTATTGAATCTTGTGTGATCAAAGATAATTCTGAGTTTGCACAGATCTGTTATGTGTGTGAGGAATTCAGACAGAAGTTGAGACAGGTTTTGGGTGGTCAGGAAGAAATTCCAGATGACTGGGAAACTACAGCAGAAGTGATCAGGGAGACAGGTAGGAAGGTGCTAGGTGTGTCATCTGGAAGGAGGAAAGAAGATAAGGAAACATGGTGGTGGAACGAGGAAGTACAGGACAGCATTCAGAGGAAGAGGCTAGCTAAAAAGAAGTGGGACGTAGAAAGGACTGAA